>NW_010973187.1:14201339-14220383 GCF_000737465.1 Haliaeetus leucocephalus | reverse complement strand
ACTCCTGGAAATGCATGTTCTTTTCTCTAATTTACTTCTGTTGAGGTAAGGACTGCCTGGTATCCCCAGGCAGAGGCTGTGCCTTCAAACCTTCAGTGCTCCAGAGAGCTGACAGTGATTTCAGATTCCCACAAATATGGGATGGGGAAGCAAGAAAAATAATTTTACAGTACAGGATCCTGATGCTTCAGAGCTGTTCACAGGAAAAGCCCAAGGAGAGGGGAAGAGGGGGATGCAGAAGTAACACAAGGGGGAGGTTTCTTGTCACTTTTTGTTCCTCCCAGAGGATATTAGCTGCACATCGATGCCAAACAATATGTTGTGCATGTTCTTTAGTTTGGCACAATACCTCCTGCCTTGCTCTTTATCTGATCTCCTGGATAAATCAGTCGACTCATCTTCCAGATCCTCAGCTGGAATTTCTCTGTGTACCAATAAGCAAAACAGAGCTTCTGCATGTCCCAGTGGTTTCAGCTTCCTTCCCTCTCATTTAATTAGTTCTTGTAGTAGTTAATGGCCACCAAGTCTGCTCTCTATTTTTCCCTGGGGGTTATGAGACTCTCATTTATAAACGATCTCAGGAGGCATCAGGTAGAAGAGGAGAGCTTTGCCACTCTGACCCTCAACATTTTATTTATACTTTTGCTGAGTCTTCATTTCCAGGCTAAATGTTGCAGCAAACTGACACCAGTGGAGTATAACCAAGTCAAAGCTTTTCCTGCACACTGCCATTTTTTGAGGAACGACTTGAGACTGTTAGGACACATCACGCAAGTTAACTTTGCCAGCTGTTGGGTCCGGGTCTCCCATCCCTAACAAGCTCCTCTTTGACCATTGCATTATGCTGCACAGGCTGTTGAATACAGAGGGACTTGTGGCCAATCTGGTCTTGAACAAACAGCTATAAGCTTCAGCAACTACCCATATGCCCTAGTGTCCTGCAGATGTCTGAATGACATTTTCCTTCCACAATATCAAGAAATAATGGGAAAATTTGTGCATACCTGCAAAGACTTCTTATTGGTGGCTGATAAGCAACCTTGAGGAGAAATGATTACGTGCTTTGCATTAAAGAGGAGCATTGGCAGGACCTTGGAAAGCCAAGATTTTGTCCATATAACATTTCAATGAGCAAAGTTGTGCCAGGTAAAGAAGAAGGGGAAGGTTAGCAGTAAAAAGCAGCATCATTCAATTGCATTTAAAAAAAAAAAAAAGAAAAAGTAGATTCTGCAAAAATATTTAAATGTCTTCTTACAGTGAAAAATCTGAAGTGAGTCTTTCCCATCTGGTTTTTTCACATTTCTAAATAAGCATATGATTATTTTTTAATGTTTTCTCCATAGGGTGTTAAAGTGTTATTAAGTGACGCTGGCTCCTGAGCCTCTATTTTTTAAGACCCCCACCATGACTGCTTTGCAGCAAAGATGTGCCAAGGCTTGCATTTGACTCTGTAGTGCTCAAAGACTTCAAGTTCTCATTATCACTATGGCAACTATTAATCATTCATTTGTTGTAACATGATAAATACATGCCCTCAACTAGAAAGCATGTTACAAATCACTGGAGTACCCTCAGAGCTGCTCTGTGTACCACTAAGTCACCCAAAGGAAAGCACAAGTACAGCAGCAAGTATGTGAAATTGTTGCAGCAAACCTCGTGACTTGGATCATCAGAAGAACAAGGTAATCAACTTCTCAGTTGTTAGGTTTTGGTTTGATTTCTCAAAACAGTAAATGCTCACGGTGTAAAGACTTTACTGTAAAATGCAGAAGCTTAGAAGTGTGATAGTCATGCATGTCTCTGCCATGCACTGGGAGATGGCACGATGACCCACCACATTACCTCCAAGGACTTGGATCCACCATGCAAGGATGAAATTTCAGGTCCTGAAGACAGTATAGGCACATTGCAAGGGTCTCCATTCTCCAAAGCAAAGCTGGTAAGATTTTTCTTGGGCACAGAGCTATACTGACATAGCTACACTGTGTAATCTCAGAGCTAACATTAAGGTATCTCCATTGTGCTACGCAGCATGAGTACATCCCTTATGTGGTTACAAACCAAGAGCCATCATAAGACATCTTCTGCTCTTCTCACTCCTTTTTCTAGCCCCTGTAGGCTCTTTCTAGTCACCAGTACCAACCACAAGAAATGCTTGAGGACAACATCTGCAAAGACATTTTAGCAGCCACTTTAGCACCAAGCAAGACTTAAAAGTAGCTCTGTTGGCCATACTACTACATCACTGGCCACACCAAAGCCCTCTCATTTCACCTCCCCTCACCAAGAGCAGCTGAGGCAGACTGCCTTGTATCTAAACTGACCGGGGATAGCAGCCTGTGGAGCAGATGAGCCAGTGTGAACATTGGTCAGTAACTTGACTTCGGTTTCCTATGTGATGCCTTATGGCCTTCAAACATTAGCAGGGCGAGGGGCCCCCCATTCATATTTCACAAGCTGTTCCTGTTTTATCTTTACAGCATGATGCTGGGGGTGAGTTCAGTGCCCCAGACCAAGGGATGAGGAGATGTCTGAGGCTGCAAAGCCTGGTAGGAACATGTTGGATAACTGGTCTGGTCCTATTTCCAGAGCCTACACCGAGTTATCATGGCAGCTATGCCCAAAAGCCTTCTCCAAGTGACTTTTGGCTGAGTTAGTTACTCCAGAAGCAGGCCCTGCAGCCAACTAGCATGCTTGTAGCATGGGGCAGTGATCGTAGCCATAACAGGCCAAGAAGTGTCACTGGCAGCTGTAGACTCCCAACTGCCCCAAAAAAACCTTAGCCCTCATCTTGACAGGCCACAATGAAGAATAAAAGCCACCACCCAACTTCACTTAGTCTTTGGACCTCTTTTGAGAGAACTAGTGATTTTTTTCCTGGATCAGTGTGAATTTTATACAGTGAGAACAAGCCTAAGGCCATCATTTATACAGGTCACTGGCACTGACAGCTGGCGGCAGCTTCAAAATGCTCTGCAGTATCAGTATCAGTGGTATCCCAGAGCATCTCCTTTGCTCCATAAGTAGGTCAAGGGAATTGATTATTTGCTTTTATTTGGTACTTGTGAGATGACATCTAGAGTACTGTGGCCAGTCTGGGGCCACCAAGAGAGTGATCAGCCAGTTGGAGTGAGTCCAGTTTGGTTATAGTCCAAGATGATGAGGGAGTCAGAGCACATGATGTAGGTGGTGATACTGAGACAGTCAGTTTGTTCATCCTGGAGAAGAGACAGCTTCAGGGGAAGGGGTGGGGTGGGATCTTTCTTATAGCTGTCTTCAACAACCTAAAGAAGATGTTTCTCAGGAGCATACAACAAAAGGACAAAAAGCTACATGGATGGGATGGGCACTAGAATTTGCTGGAAGGGCAATTCCAATTAGATATAAGGAAGGAAGAGTTCGCCATGAAAGGAGTTAAGCACTGAAACAGAGGTCCCGAGAGGAGGTGGGATCCCCATCATCAGAGACGTTCAAAATTCAACTAGGCATGGCCCTGAGTAACCTGAACTAACACTGAAGTTGGCCCAGCCCTGAGCAGCGGGTTGGACTAGGACCTCCCAAGGTCCTTTCCAGTCAAAACTATACTATGGTGCTGTGATCTTTTATTTAGGTGGTTCCTACCTAGCTAATCCCCAGCAGCATGTCACTGCAGAATACATGCTACTTAATCCACCGCTCTTTGATCTTTAGGACTGGTGTCAGTGAGGGGATCACTGGCTGAACCCAGCCCTGGAGAGATCTTGTCTCCAGAGATTTACGACAGCTAACTACATTCCTCACTCAGGCTACATGGCATTTTGCTTTCTTTTATCCTGCCCACCCCCCCAAATCCCTGTGCCCAGTGTAGCAATTCTCGTCTGCATAGTACAGAATCTGAAGTAAAGAATTCAAAGATGTGTTAGTGCCACCAGGAAAGGCTTTAGAATTAGCTTGGTGCTGTACGTCTTATATTCAGATTAATCAGGGAAATAATCACACACAATGTTCATAAAAAGACAGATCCTGTGCTCCTAACAGAGGCTAAACTTGCAAAAAAAAAAAAAAAATCAAAGGATGGTTTGCATCTGAGAACAGCAGGCTTAGCGGATGGAGAAGGAAAATCTTCTCATGGTATTTCTATTCAAGTCCAGCCTCAGCATAAGGTGATCACATTATGTATTTAAAAATGAAAACTCCCATTTTTCTGAAGGGAGCTTTATCACAAGGATTATCTACAAAGGCTACACAGAAAGATGTCACAGCAAGGAATAATGTGCCAGACTGGATAGAAGCAGCAGTAAAGGGGCTCCGTGATGCCCGGCACAGTCGAGATACTGAGATAACGGCCTCTTTGTTCCAGAAATGTTTTTCCATAATGCTCATTGCTGAACTACCAGAGCACTTTCAAGTCATGCACTAGGCAATATGACTAATATCTGCCATGTTTTTTCCTTTCATCCTGTCCCCAGGGGCAGAAGCTTGTGCAGTCATGGGGAGGGGGAGTTAATTACATCACATACGTACGTTTGTACACACACATACACACCCATGAAATCTCTTCCTTGCACACATGTTGCTTTATTTTGCTTCTTGTCAGTAAGGGGAAGAGCTAGAAGATGTACTTTCCACAACAGTAGGGGTGGAGGTTTGCAACACGTTTAAAAGCAGAGATGCATTTCTTTGAAGTTCTGAAATTCAAAGGTAGCACAGCCAAAATTGCATCCTACAAGTAAAAGGCAAATATTATCTTAAAAACATAAACAAAATCACCCCTCCTCCAAAAGTTCCAGCCCAGAATACCCTTCCCTCTTCTCAAAACAAACAACTTTTGGCTGCAAAAAGCAACATGAGATGTGGCCAGGCAAGAGCTGTAACAGTGTTCTCTTCCAAAGCAAACACTCAATGCTTTTATTACAGTGAAAAATAATAATGGGATTCAGAGTGTACATGATGTAAACACCTTTAATGCAATTCTAATTTTATTGTTGCTTCAAGATCACAGATTGTTATGGCAACTAAAGAGAGAAGGGGAGGAAACCTGATCGCAGCATTAATTTGATATCAGATTCATTTGTTCCACGTTTGTGCTTCAATGCATGCATAATAAACAATCCCAGTTAAAGAAAAATAATAATATTGAAGCTATAATAATGGCATAATGTAGTATCCACTTAACCCCCAAGTCTGGTTAAAAAAAAAAACACAAACAAAAATAAAAAATAAATCCCTCATGAGACTATTACTGTTCCAGCTGCAATACAACTCACATTATAATTAATAACATTTGTAAAGCAGGAAGGCCAATTTTCAGAAATCCAGTCTATCGGAGCACTGAAAACTGCTAAGCTGACAACTGCAGCAGTGGTCCCATGTCCCAGCTATAAACTCTGGGCAGGCGACTCAGCAGCAGCGGTAGATCCCACTCCACTCCCTCAGAGTGGATGTGGGCACTGCAGTACCAAACGTGGGGATGAATTCCTCGGTGCTAACGTGCCTCCTCCCACGGAAGGCCAGTGCAACCCCTGGGCGCAGCCCTGCCTGGATGGGAAGGAGGCATCTCTTGTGCTTTGTGAACCTGACCCGTGATGGATGGTTGAGTTGGGATTTGGTTCCCAAGCCAGGAACTTGAGCATACGTGTGCTACATGGGGTCCCCATCCACAAGCACTTGGGCAAAGCTCCATCTGTGATGGACGAAAAATCTTTTACCTTGGCTGCAAATCTTCCGAGTGGTCTCAGGATGTGCAGGGGGCAGGAGAAGAGGCTGAACTTCTCAGGGTGGACCTGCAAGCCTTGCCCTAATGAGTTTTGGGTATCGTGAGCTTCAATCACATCTACTGGTGAACATTTAAGTACTCAGAGGTCATTTTGTTAAGTGACGTCCAAATTAGGTGTTTAAGGAGGCAGAGGGCAGCTAAGTACTTTTGAGGTTCCGTAGCAGTTTCTTAGTTTGATTTAACAAGTTGTGGAGGAAACCTGCATAGGGCCTTACCTGAGCATCGTCTGTCCAAGAGCATGGAGTCATTGCCTACAGCCACACGTGAAAACACACAGAGATGGCTGATAAAAACTTTTGTTTCAGGAAATGCTCTCAAGTTGGGAAGATGAGGACTGGGGCACGGGGCGGGGGGGGCAATAAGAGGGACAATAAGCTCAGACAAGTGATATCCTGGTGGCTCAGATCTTCACTCAGGCTCAAATGTGGAATCACCATGGGCTTTGGGTTCCACACAGATAAGTGCCTTTGTTACCCACCATATATAAAGCTGGTATAGGTAGGAAGTGGAACATGTACATTTACACGTAAAGATACTTACACCCTCTCTATCAACAGGTTAAAACTCCTCCTTTCATCCTGCCTGAGAATAAAAACTAACTGCAAAACCCTAAAACTTTCCACTAACCAGAATACCCATTGTGCCCAGAAGATCAATAAGTGTAAAGTGGAAAAAGATTGAAGCTACTTAAATGAGGATTCTTAAGGGAACCGTATCCATCTCTGATAAAGGGAAAAAAATAAGCAGCATCAGAGAAATGGAAGATACAAGCTATTGCCCTCCAAGGAATGTGATGTCTGCAGCTTACCCAAACATAATTCTGGAGGCTTTGGGGCATGAAGTGTGGTTTCACTTTGAAAAGGACCCATTATTAATAGTGTCATGGGTTTCTGGGATTACTGTGTCTCAGAGGTTTATTGTATGTTCATTTGCTCTGTTTACTAGCAAAATGTTTCTCCTCCAGATTCTCATCTTCCAGGGCTGTAAATGCAGCTTAGGATCTGAAAGTCAAGATGAGCTCTTCCAGGCTCATCCATCAAGAGTAATAAAGTGTCTCCTGGAGGTTACACATGGGTAAGCAAGAGCACAGTCTGATGGCAGTGGGATTACACTGTGTGTCCTACAATTAGAAATTAATGATCAATTCTTTCAGATGATGCAGAAGATAGAAAAGGCTCCAGTTCCTGAGTTCTGCTAGTACGCCAGGGCTGATGGCAGGAAAAATTGCGTGCTCTTCCCCAGCCAGAAAACATAACTCTCAACGCGCAAAAAGCATCCAGGCTTACACAGGTGAGAACACGCCTTTTCTCTATCCACCATTTTCAGAGTAGAAGTAGGTTTTACTGATACTTCTTTCTTTGGAGAGGTGAAAGCAGTAAGGCAGGATGTGGCCTGAGGGTCAGAAATATGAACACCCTGTTAATGCAGAGTGAATTAAAATATGAAAAATCCTTTTGCACAATTGGCTAATAAAAGTAGAAATGAGAAATTAGTTTGTTCTGTTTCCAGACAATAGCCTCATTCAAACGTGAGTCTGTAGTGCAGCATTCAGAAGCATCACCCTGTGCCGGGGAGCCAAGTAAAGCCGTGTTTTAGTCCAGTTGTTCCAAATGTATCTGTATTATTCTTTCAGTGACAAAAGTAAAAGCAACAGGTCTCTTTACAAAGGATTCCCAGCGTCAGCAGTACTTGCATTTACAAATCATAAATGACCAAACCCAGTTCAGCAGAAACAGTGTCATGTAGCTACCAGCTTCTAGTTCAGTGTTATTTAATTATTGCCAGCATCGTTGCTGCTTTTTTTTTTTTAAGCTTATTTCTGGTTATTCATACTTGGCAAGAAAAACCAATGTCACAAATACATTAACTACATATTGTGTTCACCGACATTGGCACTTGGTGCATAAGATGCAGCAGTAAATTCTTAAAGTCAGAGCTACAGACAGATCTTTTTATCTCCTGTACTGAACTGTCATTGGTCTCTCCAAAGCACGGCGGCACAGACTTTTAATGTTCTTGGTGACCAGGGGTGATTCACCTGGAATCTTTGAAAAGGCTTCAATCTTTACAGGACAGGCCACCTCCACCAAGCTGATCACACAAAACCTGCGCTCAGGCTTACACCCTGGCACAAGCATAATCTTTTAAGTTCTTCTGACCTGCCAGTGTAACCTGTATTAACTGACATGTCATGCAGAGTTGTAGGAATTCATTTGCATGGTTGAACCAGCCATGATGGGAAGTCGAAACCTGACAAAACCTCAAACAGGAAAGAGGGTGGAAACGATGGGCTTCCTACAGAGGAGAGCAAATTAGATAAGACAATGATCCTTTCTGGGCTTGCAGGCCAGGAATTGCCTTTATGTTTCATAAATAAACATGCAATTGGCTTATCCAGATACTTGGATAATGGCTTTTTTCTTTTTTTCTTTTTTTTTTTTGCACACAGACCATCATCCAAGGCTAACAAGGACAGGTTATTTGTGCAGAAATGGAAATATTTGTCCTTCATAGTTCATTTCTCATTTGACATTCTTTATTCCTGATTGTTCTGCTTTAAAAGATAGAAGCATCCAGCCATGGAGAAGCAATAATACCCAGCAACAGAGGAAGCTGATGACACAGCACAAATGTTGTACTTTGCGCTTGGTGCCTGGCACTCAGCAACACCACGGGAGCTAAATCCAAAGGGGTTTTTTGCACAAACCCATTTAGCAGATTCTTCAGAATAACAAACATATTTAAATGAAGATCAGCCCATAAGCAAGGGGTAAGGAATAAAAAAAAAAAAATAATTACCCACCTGCTCCCATTTGGATTTTGCAGTTACTGAAACTGGGTCATAAATTTTGGCCACATAGTCTTGAAAGGAGGCATTGACCCTCCAGATATTATCCTCAGTCTTCTTCAGGGAAAAAGACCACTCAGATCAGGAGTTTCCATGCTGCCTACAGCCTCCTGTCTTCCTTGGGACAATCTGAAAATACCTCCTGTAATAAAAAGGTCAGTGTCCTGATCAGGTAGATAAGTAACAGGCATGACACATCCCCTGCCCAGGGACACTGCAGCATAAAGGATCTCTTTATGTGAGTTATAAAGGGTATAGTTTCTATAATGCTGTTTCCATTATGCTATTGCTGATCTTTTTCCCTACCACCTGTTGCTGTTCTGGAACTTGAAAGCACATGCTGAAGGAGAAATAATCCCAAGTAAGGATTCTTAGGCAATTTAGACAAACTCATCCCTTCTTTTCAATATGGAAATGAAACTTCTAAAAAGTCTTTTCCAGCCAGGAAACAGAGTGTCAGCAGGGATTTTCAAACTCCCCTCACCATCACATTTTGCAGTACTGCTGCCCAGAGCTGAAAATGTGAATTTGGATGCGATTCTTGGATCTGGTTGCTTTTGACCAGAATGCAACCTTTGATGTCTTTGTGATGGTACACCTTGGATGACATTGACTTGAGCTAAGAGAGAGCCATCAAGAAAATACAGTGGGCCAATAGAGCCTGAATCTGCTCTTCTTATTCATCCATGAGATCCCAGTCACAAGCAGCATAAAGTAATTATAACTTGCAATTCTGAAGTTGATTTTTACAGTGATTTTGAGTTTTTCTTGTTTGTTTGCAATGTTTAGAGTATTTTGCTCTTTCAAGTGCTTTTCTGCCTATGATCTCTCAGCAACTTATAGTGATTAATGGAAGCTACAGTATACTCTCATATGATAGTGCAGACACAGGATTACAGCAGTTTCTTCTTCAAGAAATGAAAATTGCACTCTCTAAGCCACTAGAATAAAGTAACTGATGATGAACGTTGACTTTAATGGCTACTGGGGATCTCTCACTGCACTACTAAAATTCAGCCACTTGTAGGAGGAGAATGCAACTGCCACCCAGCCATCTGCAGCCACAGTGAAAAGCAGTTGAGAGAGAGAGACAGCTGTTTCAGGATCGCAATGCAACAGAAATGGTAGCAAAATGTTGTTGACATTCAATGAAAGCAATTTCCCTAACCTGAAAATTATTCTTATGTGACATTTAAAAAAAATATATAAAAAGAGATTTTTAAAAGGACTGACCTCTTTCAGTTAGGAATGGTTCAGAGCAAAACGTTTTCACCAAGCTGAAATTAAATATTTAAGGAGGTTATTTATTGGGAAATGTTGCCATTTGGTTTTAGATTTGATCCATTTCAGAAAATACTTTTGGACTCGCAGTGTTTTCAGTGCAATGGAAATCCTGCTTATAACATTAACAGCACAGAGACGAGCCCCAAACACTCTGCAGATGGATGAGAAGAGATATCCAATGTCCCAAAGAACCTGGAGTCCAAAGAGACGAGTCAGTCAAAGAGTGGAAAGAGATGGCAAAGGCCAACAGCTGACCCAGGCCTTCCAAAGCCCACTGTGGTGTCTCTTTTATTGAATCCCATGCTTTCCTTTCTGAAGGACTCTCAGCAGGTTGAGCTGCACTACCTTGCACAGCCAGACTTGCAGGTAGGGCTTTAATTCCTGATGTTTCACTCTTTTTTATGACTATAATTGGCTCAGGCTTAGAATTAAAATAAATGAGCAAATGATTTGTACTTAATGTGTTTGGCATTTGTTACCTCAGCCAAAAGGTAGCTCAGGTGAGTTTCCTGGCAAATACAACCTGTTTTCTTTAAAGACATAAAAGCCATTATGCAAATCTTGGAGCCGGAGGACTCGTTTATCCCTCAGCCTCACAGATACAGCCAGCTCCACTGAGTTCGTGGCTCTGTGGGCTGCCCTGATATCATGCTATTCATGCCCTGAAAAAAACAAAGCCCTGTAGCCATGGTTAATGTGGCACAGATTAAAGACATCCTTTGCTAGGCAGCTTTCAGCCAGCATGGTAGAGCTCATGCTGCCTGAGAACAGTTGTGCAAAAACACCTTTAGTGTTTTTAGTGGCCCAGGCAATACCCAACCACCTCATGGACTCATTGCCCAGGGAAAAGACCTCTTATCTGTGAAAAGTGTGCATGGCAGGATCAGTTTTAAATATGCTAAGATCCCTCTTAACATAACTGAACATCACAGCTTGAGCCCTTCGGCCAGGATTTCTAGGATTTCTGAACAACCTGCTCTGAGCCCGTGAGGAGGCAATACTTACCTACTCACCATCCCCGAGCTCTGCGTGTTGCACAAGGGAACCCTCTGGAGAAACAGCACGTCACTCCTAAGTGATAAAAACATCTTCTCCCGCCCTTCCTCCAGCTGTTTAGCTATGAAAAAAAAAAATAAATACCTGCTCTGCACTGTCAACGAGCAATAGTTTGGCAGGACACAGCCTCCTCTGTGCACACAAGACCAGACCCTGGGCTCCTTGCTGTGGCTGGGGGGGCCCTAGGGTGGTCCCCGTCCCTGGGAAGGGCTCCTCTGCGCCGTCCAGGCTCTCCACCACATCAGTAATGAAGCTGTCAGCTGTCGAGGGCATGTGCGGGAGACATGCTAGAAGGCATTGATTTTTATCCTCCGATGAAGCCTTGTGTACAAAATCTCCTGCAAAAGGGAACTAGTCAGAGGTAAAAGGGACTCCTCAACACGAGGTGAAAATAACGTTCCCGTCTCCCTCTTCAGCTGAACCCAAGAGGGTGTGCAGCCGTGCTGGGGCACCCAGCCCGGCACGGGAATCAGCCCTACGGCGGTGCGATGGCCACGGTGAGGGACACAGCTGCCTTCTGCCCAAGGCACGGGGCTGCTGGGCTCCCCGCGAGGCCACGACGGTGGGTTCGTGCCTGGCAGAAACGCAAGTGACTGTTAAAAGAGGTTTGCCACGATTTGCAGTAGACTTCCCACCGTTGTGAAGGTGCCCGTGTTCTCTGTCCTGGAAGAGAGGTGGGCTCAGCCCCCCGGTCAGTGAGACTGGGAGGGGAGGGAAGAGGGGTGCTTAGTTAAAGTCTAATTATGGTTTTAGATGTCTAAGGCTTTACTGAATTGGCTTTCAGGTGCAAAGGCTGGCACCTGAGTCTCAGAGGAGAGGCCATCTTGACTGATGGAGGCCAAGAGATGTTGGTTTCTCCTTGTAGCCATATCAGAGTCAAAATGAAGAGGCAGGATGAGCGATTGGGATGGGTTTCACCTCTACATGCACATGTGGTGAAAACAAACCAGCATGTCCCTGCCCTGGCCCAGCCAGCCCCCCTGCGCCTGTGGGGACCCAGGGTGGACTTCGGTGCCTGCCCAACCATCCTCAACCATAGAGGATGTAAGGAGGGGGCATAATTAGTTAGTAAAGACATTAAATGTGGTTGTCCGGTGAGAGCAGAGTCAGGATTTGGCAATCCAGGGTGAACCAGGGCCAGTGAAACATCTCAGGAGAACAGTGGGGGTGGTGGCGGGGACTGAAAATAATGAATGTGCCAACAAGAAAGCCAGTGGATGGGAACTGATGGGAGAAGGTGATTTGAAGAATGGACAACCGACCAGTCAATCAAAAGACAAGGAACTGCTGGGCGAAATAAAGGCAGGAGCCATCAGGCAGCGGAGGCACAGTAGCTGACTGGTAGGGCAGAGAGCTATGGTCCCACCAGGCAGAGGGAGGCAACCCCAGAGCACCAGTCTATCATTACCACTGGTATTTATTCCCCTCCCTTCCCTTTTGATCAAATAGTTGCCTTTTCATCCAGAAACTCCTTTTGCCTTTGCTGCTGGCAGTCTCATCATTCATTATCTAACTCATCCCTCCCTATAGTCATCCTCCCACCACTAGTCACTCACAGCCTCCCCAGTTCATCCTGCATCCAAATAGTCATGTCCCATCCCCTTCCAAAGCCAACCCACCGCTCCTGCAACTCAACACGTTCCCATGTTTTTCGCTGCCATGCAACTGTGGCACCACTCATCATGTCGCTGACAAGCTGTCGATGTAAACGTGCTGCTGAATAAGGGACACATTCCTGCAGCTCCCATGCATTCAGGGAGGCTCAGGCTCTGGGAAAAAGCAACTCCCCGTGAAGGCAGATTATTTTAGCTGAATGTGCATTTATTCGGAGTAACCTCACCATTTTCATTGGGTGCAGAAATAGTGAGAACTGAAGCACAGAGGAGAGACCTGATATTCTGTGCCTGCCAAGCGAAGAAACAGAAGAAAAGGCTGAAGGCAGCTCTTGCCCGTGTATCCTGGGTCAGACCTGCGGTGGTCTCCAGAAGGTTGCCTGGGGCTCCTCGAGCTTTCCCTGGGCACCACCAACCCAAGTCAGCTTCATGCGAGCGATGTGTGCATGGGACCTGCATGGCCTTCGCGGTTCATCTTGGGTCAGAGGGGAGGTGTGTACAACAGCAAATGGGGAACAGCTAGCAAAAAAATAAAAAACAAAACGACCTGTGATATTTGGGATAACGTGTTTCCTGACAGATGAAAAATGTCACCACCAACTCGCTGTACATGCATGACAAATGAGCTGGCAACTGCTCTAGGTCACAGCCAACCTTTGCTGAACTCACGCTAGCCCCACAGAAATTACCCAGCCCCGGCCCTAAGTCCCTGCCAGGACACCCTCCCACCTTTCCCACCACAAGCCCATGGCAGGGAGAGTTTGCTCTCTGAAAAAAGCACCAACAGGTAAAAAACACTTTGCAGTTTTGAGTAGAATCTGGTAAATAGTTTGGAATCAGAGAAGAAAACAAAAATAAGCAAAAGAGCCTCCCCCAAAGCTCACAAGAGCTTTATGTTTCCTTTTCTGAGATTTCCTAATTTTCTGCTGTTATACGAAATTTTAAGACTCCAAATGGAAGCAATACCATCGGGATGATAAAAAAGCTTCCATGTGATCTCGAACCGTTTTTGAGCAGGGACTGAACTGGTCTAGTTAGGAAAGCTTGTTTGCTCTTGCTCAGGACAGACCTAGAAAGAACGTCATTTAGAATTATTGTTTGGTTTGGCCCCATTACTGAAAACTGAGAATCTTTTTCAGTGTGATTCACAACTGTTTTATAAGGTTTTTGGATAACAAGAAGGAAAAGATATGCAAAACTTTTCCTTCTGCCACAGCTGGGTCTTCAGGAGAGTAACCAAGGCAAAAGCAGTACAGAGAAAGAAAACTGGAAACAAAGCAAATCTTTAAAAAGTTGTCAAAATAGTGGTTGGGGGTTGTTTTTATGTAAGATTTCATGGCTGGTTTTCCAAAATAGATTTTTGAAAATGCTCTAAAAACAGACTTTCAATCACTAAAACCTACTTTTTTTCCAAGTATCCTTTTCAAAATGATGGAGAAGGAAACCACACGGTTCAGCCATTTCAAGAGGAATACAACTTTTGCCACAAAACTCCGTGTTTGGGACATTTAGCTTCTAGCTCCTGGCAGCTCTGCGAGTCACAAGGCGCTGCTCGGGACAAGATACTCCCACTTCTCTGCTGCACGAAGATGCAACACCATCAGCCCCTTTGGTGCTCTGCTCCAGCACCCACAGAAGGAGAGAGGGAAAAAACTGATATTGGACAATAATTCACAGGCCCAGCACAGAGAAGGAGCCAGGACGTATGCCGGGACCAGGGAAGAAACAGCATAGTGTTTCAGCTGATGGTTTTCATTGGATAAGGAATATTTTTAATTCTCAGCACTTGAAAACTGCAATTTTTTTAATCCGAAGGGGTAAAAAAACTCAGCCTTTCTCCTTTGTGCCACTGAAATTTTGCTGGAAATGAACATAGAAAGTCCAGTGAATATGTTGAAAATTTTCTATGTGACTATTTTTGGTTTTTAATTTGGGGGGAGGTGGTTGAAAGGGAAGTTTAAAAAAATAAACTTACCACCTGTCTTTTCAGCTTGTGGCTGTCAAGCTTACAAAAATATTAACAGCAATGTCACAATCGTAGCCAAATTTAGAGCAAACATCATTTTTCATCTGAACTAACCACATTATTAAGCAACTTTTTAAAATGACAGGTGATAGCTATTGAAAGTAAATTATATTGAGAGTTCAGGTGGAAGTGTTAGGAAAATGCATAGGCAAGCATACAACTTAAGCTTGCAAAGTGTATGTGTTGAATAGAGACTATAAACTATATATTTTAAGTTAAATGAGAGTGAAATTTTCCCTAGAAGAGCTAAGCCCTATGAGTTCAATTAGCCATTCACATGCTGAGTTCCTAAATAGACGTCAAAATTCATGTGTATGTGTATGCACATATTATAGATAATTATAAAAAATTAACATTTAATTTCATTAAACATTTAATTTCATTAAATAATATTAAATAATATAAATATATCAGTGTGTGCATATAAATATATGCATACACACATATCTGTGGATTTTTTTTTTTTTTTAATATATATGTGTGTGAACATGCACACACAAACACACTTATCTATATAAGTTGGTGCAGGCCTGCATCTTGTGCAAATATCACTGATCATATCTTGACATAATGGATTTGCAAAATAGAGTGGCAAAGATGTAAAAAAGTGAACCCTGCTGCAAGGACAAATTAGCATATTGTGAGATCCCTGCAGAGGAAATCAAGCATCTATACATTCCAGCCTACAATGTCCTGCAACAAAGGAATCGCTCATGTTGCCTACAGCCATATTTTTAAAGATAAGAAACTAATTAGCAACATTATCAGCATATCTTTATCAAAAAATTCTTTATCTTTCCCAGGTTCAAGAATGCTGTGCACAGGGAAAACATTGACTTTAACAACATAATAAGAGGGCCTCAGTGGATTCTTAGTATAATAATAATATTATAATAATAACAACAACAATAGATAAAGTATGTTTCCCTTTTTCCATAGTGGTTGATGACAAATCTCAGGTACCTGTTATCAGTCCCTCTTCCTTTGGCCAGAAATAGAAAGATCTTAAATTAACCCCACCCCAGTTTGCTGAAAATATGTGGTGCCTACCTCAGGGTGGGGCATAGAGGGCTGTGAGGGCAGAGAGGACCAGCCTTGGTGAAGACAAGAGAGGAGGTGAGAAGAGGTCTCTGGAGCAAACTACCCTCAAGGTTTCACCCTGGGGAGAACAAGCTGGTTGAAAGCTGGGGAATGAACCTACACCCATGCACACAGTACAGATGGCCCAGGGGCAACCAGAAAATCAGACCATTTGTGTAGATGCACCTTCAGGCTGGGGGAAAAAAAAAAAAGTTGCTTCTCCTCTGTTTTCACTCTCAGCAAGGGTCATCACGGACCGCTAAAGTCCAGGGACAGCAAGAGTTGCTTTGTGTAAATTTTCATAGCCAGCCACAGATTTTGAAATATTAATAGTCAATATTCAGGCCAGAAAAGTGCAAGCAGTGTTAACACACTCAGAAGAGCAGCTGGTTTTATGTAGCTTGTGTTTGCTGCTTGGTGTTGTCAACTGCCGTGATTTTACCATAAAACTCATAGTAAGTGGTGCTTTTCCTAATAGCCGGTATTCCTGGAGTTGTATGCATGTATTTTATGTATCGCTGAAAGCTTGAAAATTTCAGTCCTGTATATACCTCTACCTAAAAAGAAGGGAAAAGCAGTTTTGGTTTTCTTTTTAATCTTCATTTTTAAGCCATTGTTGGGATTTAGTGGAATGAAAACTTACGCTGGATCTGGTGCCACTGAGCACCCAATGACGGAGGTTTCCACCGCGGGCTTTAAGGTCTTACATGAGAAACCCACCCCCAAACTGTGCATACCATGAGCTGCAGAAGTCAGTGTATTTGCTGCTGAAGGGCCAGATTATCCCTGCTGGGACGTGGTCCAGGGCAGTGTAGATGGTTGAACGTGAGGCTCCAAAAACTGGACATGGGAAATGTCACAGAAACCTGAAGAATAATAAAAACATGGAAATACCTCCCAAGGGAATGTGTGTCACTCACTGCTCCTGTCAAGGAAATTGCAGAAAAATTTCAGCTGACAAACATACAGACCCCAGGAGCAGCGCTACCGTGGATGACAAACCCATCATACCAGGGAACAGTGATTGCTGCACCCCTTCAAACAGCGTCCGCACAGCTCCAGGGCAAAGTAACTCATAGGAGAAAAACAACCCCTAGCCCATGCAAACTGCCACACTCCCTGCAAAAATACCCTTCCTCAAATCCCAAAATCAGGAATAGCCCTCAGCCCTCCCAGGCAGGGGACCAACACACTCTTGCCCTTCTCCTCCCACCCATTTGCCACCAGGAGAGAGGAACCAAATCCCCCTGAGGAGTTTTTCCATCCAGAGAGCAGAAGGCAGCCGATATCATTTATTGAACAGTCCTCTGGACTTCTGGGTGTTGTGTCGCCTCTGAATTGAGTGACATACGTCCAGAGGGAGCGTGCATTGCCAAAAGTAATCGTAGTTGCTGTGGTGACTTCTTTGCTCGTGCAAAACCCCCTTTCTCACTTTGGAGGCTCCCAGTTAAACTGAGCCCTCAAACAGTGCTGCCTGCAGCGTGGCCAGGGACGGTGCAGAGACTCGAGCAAAATACACAGATTTCTTCACTAACGCCTCTGGCTTTTGACTTGTACTGCAGCCCAACAGCTGGCCGAGAGCTGAGTCTGGAAACACGCCTGGTTGCCTGTCAAGGTAGAGGGGCCGCAGGGAGAGCAGGGCTATAAACATTACTGCAAATCTATGTTGCATCTATTTTTCACTGCAGATTTAATCAAAGCATCCTCCAAGCCCCACATATTTGGAGCATTTTGGTTGAAAAACAAATGAGGTGGTGGGTCGATGTCAGAGCTCAGCTCTGAGGCACCGGCTTTAAATAACATCGTGGGATTTTGGTGCCTGGGCTCCCATCAGAGACAGCAGAGCCCACAGAGCAAGTCAGCTCCACTGAAAGTTGAGCTTGGGGCATGGGGCTTGCAGATATGACATGGCACATAAGGAAGGCCTCAGCTCTTCTGGACCAACACCTGCATTTGGAGAAACAAATCAAGCCCTGACTGCCTGGCCTGCTGTGCTGCTCTCTATGTTGACTTCATCTCCACCGAAAATAACAGGACCTTAAAGACTTAAGCATACACACGGAGACCTAATGTAGGTGTCACTTCAGGCTGAATCCCGCCCTGAGTGCTAGAACTGAAAGGACAACTCCTCCTTTGTTACCCATCCGCTTTGTATTGCATATTCCCATTTTGCCCATCCCCAAAGATGGGAGAGCAGCCGTGGGATGAAGGCAGGCATCAGCTGGGATGGCCACTGGCCAGCAAGCGGACAGGCATCACAGACAGATGGAAATAGTTCGTGGCAATTGCCAAACTAGCTCAGCGACTCCTGAAGCTGCCCAGAGACTGCGGCCAAAGCTGGGACAAAGCTGTAGACTTGCTGATCCAGGATATGACTTTTGGTGAGACCAAAGGATGCCTCTGTTGTGAAGAACGGTCCCCGTCAACTGCGCGTGTGGTTCACGTGGCAGGCAGGCTTTTTGCTAGTGCAATATAGAGCCTGAGGGATTTACACTTCACTCTTATCCCTCTGCTCACCACAGAGCTCTGGTCTTGTGAGCAACTGAGGACCCACCAGTCACCAGCTCAAGGGTTCCAATGCAGCCACTTGCAGATCCTTCCAGTTGAGTGTTTGCCAACAGGGTTATGAAGCACTTGTACAAAAACAGAGATGCTGTCATTCTTCCTGGTGAGTCCAAGTTGTGTACTCTATGTATTGTGGTCATCTGTAAAAGATGTTTAAGAAAACATCTGTGAAAGAGCAGAGGGCCTGTGAGGTGCAATGTTGCTGAGCTCCAAGGGGCAGCAGCAAGGACTCTGCTGAAACACCACCCAAAAACTTCAGCACTCCCAGGAAGGCTGGACCAGTTAGAAAGAGGTAAGACACGTTTTTTAAAAGACAAATTTTCAGAGGCCTTGAAAATAGAGTGTGTTAGAAAAGCTGGAAAGCCCAAAGAAGCAAGAACTACCAAGAGACGAGGCAGCAGCAGCCTTCTGGCACATGAAAAGCATGCTGCAAAAAAGCAAGGGACAATCTGTTTTCCATGTCCAGGACTGTGATGGGTTGACCCTGGCTGGACGCCAGGTGCCCACCAAAGCCGTTCTATCACTTCCCCATCCTCAGCTGGACAGGGGAGAGAAAAATATAGCAAAAAGCTTGCGGGTCGAGATAAAGACAGGAGAGATCATTCACTAATTACCGTCACGGGCAAAACAGACTCAGCTTAGGGAAAATTAGCTCACTTATTACAAATCAGCCAGAGTAAGGTAAATGAGAAATAAAACGAAATCTCAGAACACCTTCCCTCCACCCCTCCCTTCTTCCCGGGCACAACTTCACTCCCGGATTTCTCCACCAAGCCCCCCCAGCGGCACAAGGGGGACAGGGATGGGGTTTACGGTC
>NW_010973187.1:14021985-14201123 GCF_000737465.1 Haliaeetus leucocephalus | reverse complement strand
CTGGTATGGGCTCGCTCTCTCTCGAACACAGGGGAAGCTTCCAGCAGCTTCTTACAGGAGCCACCCCTGTAACCCCCCCCGCTACCAAAACCTTGCCACATAAAACCAATACAAGGACATATAGGGACTAAGTTAAGAAGAGGGAGATTCAGTTTAGATATGAGGAAAAACTTTCCAGTGGTTGGGATAGTAGAGAACTGGAATAAATTTTTCTGACAAGGTGGACTTTACATCATTAAAAGCAGGTTTTAAAGAGATTTTTAGAACAAGTCAAGAAAAAAACCAGCTCTCAAGAGTGCTACTGGCCTAGCTGGTACTCTTTCATTCCTTCCGGCACTATAATTCTGTAAGTCAGTGTAAATACCTGTTACAAATTGTACATGCTCTTTTGAAGGCTCGCTTTTAGACGTGGTGCAGAGACAAAAAAATGGAAACTTGTGTAAGGGAAGACTGCATAAGGAATACTTATACTGAGAGGTTTATGGCCCTATAACTTTGGGATTTTAGAATAATATAGTCTATGATAGGTAACTATTTACAGTGTCATGTTATTTAAGTGGTTTTACATATTCTAATAGTGACTTACTAGCAAGCTGCCTGGTTCTTTTTGAAGCTGTGAGCGACTAATATTTATTTATAAAAATATCACATATAAGAATGATGCCAAAGTCGGGAAGAAACTTTCTGCATGTCCCAAGTGGACAACATTCTGCTCTGAGATTCAGCAAAAAATTTGCAACTGCCTCTGCATACTCTGTTTCAGCACATAGTCGGTATGAGTTATGTTGGGAACGCGGGGTCTTTCAGCAACCTGCTCACCTGCTCGGATGTACTTCTTCACCTTGATAAATCTCATTTCTCTTAAACATAGATACAGGCACACACATACGCATAGAGATATTTAAAGTCAACCCCAGCAAGTGGAAACAAAGAATGTTATTTGAGATGGGCCTAACAGATTGGATTAAAAAAAACAAATTAAACCAGCAACAAACAGCCCTTGAGTACCCGTGTGCCAAGTTTAATCCCCTCGTTAATTAAAAATGGCCGAATTATAACCCCTTTCAAAAATTAGGTTTACAGTGGAAATGCCAACTGAACAGACCCTTCACTGTAACAGCCCTGCTGGCACCTCCAGAACACAATCGCAGAACGGCAAAACATATTGGCACCTCCTGTATACGCGATTGAAATATTCGCTCGGCGCCGTCTCTTCCCGTTAATTGCTGTGTGGAAAGCGGTCCCCGTACAACCTCTTTATCTATCTGCTTCAGAAGCGCTGCCTACCGCCACGCACACTCGAGGGGCACGGTTGGCCAGGCTGCCGGGCTCGAGTGCCAAGCTCGGCGAAGTCGCCGAATCCGTTCGCCCCCTCCCCGAAAGCGGCAGCTGGATCCCCGCTTGGCGCCCGGGCTGCCGCCTTGGCTTGCTCTGCTCTTGGCCGGTGCGGGGCTGTGCAACAGCTTGCACACCTCGCTGGGTGGGATGCTCCTCGCTGCTGGGCTGGCTCGGCAGCCTCTCCTTGCTTTTTGGGAGACGAGCGCTCCCGAGGTTCTCCACTTTAACTGCTAGCTTTCCTACCAGCAGAGTAACTCTAAAAAAGACCTCTCCTGCTTGGGAAAACAGTTTGCCTGTCCTCGTGTCGCATCCTCTCCCATCCGTGCTCTCTGTTTTCCACTTTTAATTACGAGTTTCTTCAATACCTTGTAGGATGCAACAGCACCCTGATACCAGCTATTAAAACCCGTCAGGCTAAGGGTAAATGCAGGCTGTAAAATGGCTTCTGCCTTCGCAGACGGATTTCCTGTACGAATTCAGGACCAGGGGCCAGATCTCCACTGGAGCCGTGCCAGTCCACACCAGCTGTCAGCGCAGCCACAGAAGATCAAGTATTTCTGTTCCACCCTCTCTCATCATCACAACTGTCAGCTCAGGCCCCACCACAGAATATTTATCAGTGGTGACAACAGGAAAGAATAGAAATACCAACTCTTAGGTTGACTTCTGCAAAGTCAGTAGGTTAAAAATTTACAATTTGTCCTCATAAAGTGATTAAACATGTTGGGAAAGATATGGGGAAAAAAAACATCCTTGGGGCTTAAAGGCAGGTTTGCTTTTTGTTAAATGAAGAATTGGCAAAGGACTTACTTACACTGCACGACACTTGACACCTCTCCTGAATTCATATACAGAACTGGGAAACAGAGCAACCGGCGAAAGCACCCAAGTATTGGCATATCCGTGGGTCTGACCATGCAAAAGTTATAAACACTGAAGTGCTAAGGGCTGCTCTGTACTGAGAGACAGTATAAGCCTTTGCATTTACATACCAGCTGTCATCAAGGCTTAACCAAAGTGTTTCCAATTTCTTTTTATTGTTTTTTATTGTGTTTATGTGTTGGAAATCGAGGCACAGAGCCTCCAAGTCAGGGTGAAAAAAAGGACAAAGACAAATTAAACGAGGTGCCAGTGGAATTCAGGTGCTTAAATGCACAGAAAGCAATATTTAAAACTCCCTGCTCTGCTGCTGTCTAAACTTAGAACTATCTAGGCACCCAAAGTATAATTCTTCATTAATTGAAAATTTCTCTGTTCTCCTCTACAGTGCAACAAACCATTCGCAGTCCTCGCTGGTGGGCCCTCAGTCCAAGCCGCCACCAAGCATGGTCCCCTCCGTCCCATGCTCCAGCACCTCCCCTTCCCACCAAACTGGGGCCAGTCCCAGGGCAAAAGATGAGACTCCCTGTATCCCTGGCTGTGGATTGTGCCTGGTTGGAGGAGCTTCCCCAAGAGCCCACGTTTGGGACAAAAAGTGAGTTAAGGTTGATCTGCACGGTTGGCCCTTGGCCCAGCAACCGCCCAACTGACTTACGGCATCATCCTGCTCCCACCTGGAGGGTGCTGGCATCGGACTCCTCTCGTTTGGGGTCCCTTACACCCCAGCCAGCACGTGAGGAGATGGTCCTCGGGTTTGCCGCTGGGGACACACATTTCCAGCCCCGAACGCTCTGCCCCCGGCTGTAAAGGCACTCCGCATCGGGGGCTTGTGTCAACCGACCTCCTGTCCGGGCTGCTCATCGGAACTCCCTTGACTAGGAAGACACCACCACAGAGAACAAAACCATCTCCTGCTGAACTGATTATATTACCGCAAGACATAGAGGCAAATGAAATCTCTGATTGAGAGAGAAGGAGAAAGCTTTTAATCTCACTCTCTGACGCTTGCCAGATCGACAATTCTAGAAATACAAATGGAAGAATAATTATACAAGACTCACTTAGGTCGCTGTTCAGTTTATTTTTTCAAATGTAAGAAAGAGAAAGAGACAGAAAAGGCTTGGCTCGTTACGCTGGTTTCCATAAGCTGTTAGTGCAAATTGATTAGAAATCTAAGTTCAAGATGTAACAAACTACTCAAAAAAATCTTCTCCTCTTAGCTGTGGCACAGTCACAGCATTATGGATTGATACAAGACAAAGGAAAAAATAAAAGGAAGAAAATAGCAATTTGGGGAAAAGTAATATTTTCATTGTTACAAGTCCTATAGCTCTTTATGGAGGAAAGGGGAAATGTGTATGCTACCTGATCCTAATCATTTTAAAGTTAGGGAGAAATCTCTAAAAATATCCATTAAATCTTTGAATTCAGTTGGTAAACAAAAGCGACAGAGAGGACCAAACACTGGTGTCTGGCAACTTATAGCCACTCAATATTAGGAGAAGATACGTCAGGGTTTGGGTCAGACTCGAGCTCGGCACGAACACATTTCTTCAAGTGCCCTTGAGGACACTGTACTTTTTAATTGGACTTGTACTTCCAATTTGAGACCTGAGTATCCATCACACAAGGCATTTTTTAAAAATACAGCATAGACAGGATTCGTCTTGCCTAATTCAAAACATCCACGCTGGAGACATCTGTGTCTTACTGAGCCTCCCATCCTTTGTAACCGTGAAGAGAAACAGGCACTTTTACAGCATGCTCAGCTGACCTATTTTAGATATCAGCTTTAGGGCAAGATGAATCATGCCTCCAATGTGCCAATTTCCCTGTGGTGCCAAAGCAAGACTAGACAACCGGTTTATTTGCTCAGATGAATCCCACGTGGCTGGGGCTGATAGACTTGTGCTACAATCTGGCTGAACGTGAACTGTCTCTGGTCCCAAGTCTTACATCATCCTACAGAGAGTCCTGTGAGCTGGATGTATTAGCTTGGGTAGTTATGCACTAATTCCATGATATACCACCAGTACCAGAGCTGTCTTGCACCTGGCCAGTTAAAAAATTAGGCAGAGGAAATCAGCTCTGCACATACCTACCCATCCACATACCTTCAGTGCAGTAAAGAAATCACTGCTTCAGTGTTGCTGTATTAACGGGAAGGGCCACGGGAAGCAAAAGAAACAGAAAATGCAAAAGCAACTTGCCCAGAGTCATACTGGAAGCATGATGAATGTAAGACGACAAGCCACTTCTTCCAGCCCCCTTCCTGCCCAGTTCAGCATTCATCAGCTGGAAGTTTGATCACTGCTTCTAAACACTTTCATTATCTTTGGAAATCTTTCACTGTCCTCGGGAAATCCGGCCCGTTGTGGTTTAAGAGCAGACCAGCTATGAGATGTCTTCAGGAGCCTCCAGACCTCTTGTTCCTCCTGGAACAAGTGCAGCCCCAGTCTGTGGTCTGCAGGGAGCGAGCGTAGCTGTGCCTTGGTGGGTCCCCAGAGCTGAGTTTGAAAAGCAGCGACTGTCCCCAGATATCATCAGGGCTGCCCTAACAGCAACGTGCTGACAACTGCCATGGTCTGCTAATGAATCCGGGGGGTTTCCTTTGAGAAACAAATCACCTTAAACTTTTAAGTTGTCCCCAGAGCTCTTATTTTATAAAGTCTGAATCAAACAATGGCAGGTTCAGCCTAATTCCAGCAATGTTGGTATGGATCTGTAGTGGGAATAATTTGCATTTTCAGTTTTTGTTTCTTGGTGGATGTATGTTAATGCCCCAGATAGCAGTATCAAGAAAATAATTTACATTCTAGTCTTTCCTCCTTTAGTGAGGACTTTTTCTGAAAGGCAGCTTTATAGGTAAAGATTCAGATTACACAGGGACATTGAATATTGAACAGGAGATTTCCTTCCAAATTTTGTTTCCAGCAGGGCTTAAGAAAGATAACAAGAGTTTTATACGTCTGATTAAAAAGCCAACACTCCAAACTGTGCGTATGTAGGTTTTTGGCATGATTTCTGTTATGGTCATAATCAGCTGCTTGCCCATTCCAGCTGCTAAAGCACAGTAGACAAGACTTGAATTCCAAATATTGTTCTCATCACCATGGTATCCTGTGCCCAGATCCTCAAAGGTAATTAAAGAAGTTTGAGGCTCTGACTCCAAAGGCCAGGTCCATAAATAATTTCAGCTCTCACAATTAGGTGACATTGTGTTTTGTTTTGAGCCTCTTGTACTGCAGGGGATGAATCCAGAAGCTGCCTTGCCTCCAACAGACGGGGAGAGATCAGGGCACTCCAGAGAGGGAATGGAAAATAGATCCCAAAAACCCACACACACATAGAGCAGAAAGTCATGTCAGGCCAAGCTCGTAGAAGCAGCTGCACACAGGGACATGTCTGCAATCTCACCTCCCTTGGAGTCTCCTCACCCAGGCTTCCAGGAAAGCAGCTCCGTCTCCTCAGGCTCTTTGGACGGCATCCTCCTTCTCTCCCGAATGTCAACATTAAAACCTATGTTAAACACAAACACAATCTGCACACAAACAACAGAAGGTGGCTTTTTGGTCACTCCCTCCTTCACCTCCCAAATTCCCAGCAAGAGCTTTAACTGCGAGGTGACAAAGCAGACCCTTTGCTATGCTGTTTGGCTCAATATTCCCATGAACATCCTAAATCCCACATTATTTTCTAGTCAGCAGCTCAAACAAAACCAAGCCCCTCTTCCAGGAGATGGCAGAGGAAGATCTGAACCCCTTAAGGATGGGGGATGTGAACCACACTGGTATACACTTCCATGTTTTCGGAAAGGGAGATCACACTACTTTCTTTGAGCAGTTTAATCTCATCACTGCCCATTAGGTTTGCTCTGAGAACCGCTACCAGACAGGATAGGCCAAAGGACTTAGGTTTGTCTCTAATCCTCCATCCCACAATAAACAAAAATAACCAGGACTTCAGATTGTAGCTTTTCACGCTTTTACTCAACGTAAAAAAGCATGATTGGTGAGACCGAACAGCAGCAAACCTGTAGGTATAGAGGACTCAAGTAATGCAAGGAGACGCAGGGAGAGGAAAGCAATTCATAGAGATTTTTTAAAGTGGTTAAAGGAAGAAACAGCAGAAGGTTGTCTTGAGATAGGAATGGGGAGTATTGGGACCTGACCTGGTTGTCAGCTCCTGCAATAGCTCGTACAGTAGTGTAGGACCAGTCCCTTGGAAGGTTACCACCTTCAGCATAAGGAATAAAGGATTGGCTTTGCCTGAGGAGCAACAGTGTTTGCCCTAGATCTTCATCCTGAAAAAAAAATAGCAATAAATAGCTTTTAACATGTAATTTTATGTACTTTTAAAGCTGGCACAAGAGACACAGGATCATTATTATTCAGCTGCATATTTACTCCCTTTTAGATCCTGCAGCTCCAAGTTTTTCCTTTCCGTTTGTTCCAAGGCTGAGCTGCTGGTGACCCGTCTCAGGTGTCTTATCAGTCCTAAACACAGTCAATTACTTGCCTTCTGAGAAAGATTTGGTCAAGCTCAGTCATGAACATCTTTCTTGAAATTAGAATGTGAAATTATACCATTTGCATAATGTAAAAGCTATGAAGAAAAAGAGAATAAAACCATTGGGAAGGAGAGACACGTGCTTTTCCCTCAAGTTCTCTTCCGTCCCTGCTGTCTTCCATCAGTCTGACAAAAAGCTGTTTGTAAGAGCCTCTTGAAATGACGAATCTAATATTCAATCGCAAAAAGATTAGCCTTTGACTGTACTTCACTCCATGCTACACTAATACAATCAGCATGGGAAATGTTATCCAGTAAGAGGTTAGGGAGAGGATGGAAGACCAGGTGGTGCTGGAGACCTGAATTATAAAGGTTTATTTTCCATGAAGCGTGACTTTTATTTGCTTCTAACTTTAGGAAGTAGCAATGCTGGAGATGAAACACACAGCGTGAGATGTTCAGCCACGTACTCGAGGGCAGGTGTGCTGCTGAGGCACTGCTTACACCGCTCCCGTCATGCTGAGCTTGGGCTGACCTGTGAAAAGGATACAGGAAAACTGGGATTACTTCGGAGAAGTTAATTCAAAACTCAAGCAGCCTGCACATACAGTGCCCAAGGTGCCACTGAAGGCACGAGGAACTGCAGGAGACCTGGACAGAGTTTGGGCGCTCAAATGTAGGAGTGCAATCCACAAAACATTTATCACCTGAGGCTCCTGAAGGGCCATAAACGCATAATTTTTGCCACTGTAATTACCCAGCTATCTGGAGTTTTGCTAGTGCACTCAGAAATGCTGTCATCTCAGCAGGACCGTGTGGGTTAGCATCTATGTCATGTACATGCCTGTTGGGATCTGCAAATTAGGTCTTTCTGTGCTTAAGTTCCCTGAGCAGTCTCAGCTTTTTTTTTAGGTATGAAGCACACGGGAGGATGTTTTGCACAGATTTTCTCTCATGACCTAGAAGCTCAGACACCTCTTGTGGAGCGGGAGATAGGACATACCACCTCCCCTCCCAAAACTGCCTCAGCGTGGGAAGAAATCCAAAGCGAGAGAGCGAGCAAGATTGTGCAGCCCACCGATAAAAGCTCTGACCCTGCACAAAGGACTTGGGCTTTCCAGTTTCTTTACAAGAGACACGTCTGCGTTTTGCATTATTTTCAGTAAGTCGTACGCTGATTCTGCACATTTGCTGCCTCAGCAGTAGAAGAGATGTCTGATTTCCTACAACGTAAGCTGCCCTCGTAAGATAAATACATTATATTTTTGTGAGGTGCACTGTCATATGCTCTCTCAGTGTTAGGATAAACCAAAGTTCATGGCTATGGAAAACAGAACTGATGACAAGCATCATTAAATCTCCAAGCAAAGTTGTTTTTTTTCCCCAAGATGTCCTTGCTAAAGCCACAGAATAGAACATTCGATATACACACGTGTCACCATTACTTACGTCAGTAATCCAGCAGACGAGACTGTGGGATTGACATGATGGCCACAGGGCCTGAATTTAGGTCACGTACGAAATGAATTAAAAGCTTCTCCTTATCTTAGTGCAACATCTCTCCCTCACCCACCCCCTTATCTGGCACAAAGATGAAGAAAACTAACTCGCTGCTTGCCAAGTGACTTCTAATTACACCACCTCCTAAATCAATGTAGCAGACCACATTAAACTGGTCTAGCCACAACAGCAAAGCTCTGAATTGTGTTTGCCCCATGTAGTTACTGTGACAGATCTCAATGACAAAGATCTGTGCGCGAGCTTATCTTATAAAAACCAACCAGCCAAAAAAAACCCCAAACACACGAGCAAAATTTGGACATTTGGACTAAGTCTAAGTCATTGACTTGTATCAGATCAAATGCCCGGTGGTGCCTCTGCCTGGCTCACGCTCCCCACTTCACCTCCTCTTCTACAGCATGAACTGTGCAGCAGAGAGATGGATTTAGGTTGAATGATCGACTGCAAGCAGAGACTACCACCCAGAAGCACCAGTCAAGCCCACCCCTAGGAAAACAGCTCCCTCACGCCCCTTTTTAAGTGATTTATGGTTTTATAAAGTACATCAAACACCCACACTACCCAGATTTGCATGCGCTTATTACTGAAGTCCAAACAGAAACCTGCAACAAACACAAAGGCACACTTGAGTCTTCTCAGGACTGTTGAAGGACATCAGACAAAGGGGTTTTCTGGGTGTTTTGAAAGTACTTTTGCAGGACAGGGTGGACAAAACCTGAGCCTAGCAGCTAAAGGAGCCCAAATCCTTCAGCACTCAATTCTTGGGTGCTGAAGGGACAGACAGCAAACCTAGCGAGATGAGGTTGGGGTTGGGGTGCTGACCAAAGAGGTCTGGAGCTTTAATCAGGGAAATTTCTTGTGTTTGTTTCTGCCTGGCCACCTAGGAATCAACTCTCTGTACTTAATATGTAAATAAATACAGTACCATCAAAGCCAACAATCTCCTAGGGTTTCTCTCCTGAGTCAGCTTTGCAAAACTACGTTTTTGGCCAATTGTTCTGATGAAAACCAACAGCAACAGACTTCGCCGCGCACCTCAGAAACAAAGTGTGATCCCTGTGTGAAACCTCCCGCTTTTCACAGAGCTGGGGGGGTCCCAGCATCCCCTTTCTGGGGGCTGGCCAGTTCAAATGAATGAAATTAAGCAAAGTTTAAAATTACTGTACAACAGTACGCGTGTACTCTGGTGTGTAAGGAGGATGAGATGAAATAGAGGCGGGAGGGCATTCCTATTTAGGTTTGTCTCTTGTATTTTTGGTTTTCTTTTGTTCTTGAAGAGCTTTTTAAAAGGTTGCCAACATTGGCAGTAGGATATAGGTGTGCATGTACAGAGGTATAAGGTAGTAGACCATGTAGACCATGGGAAGACAGGATGGGATGTCTTGCAAAAGAGAGAGGCTGCACATTAGAAGCAAGCGGGTGGTGAAGAGTATGTGTTTATTCATGCATGTACGGAGGTAGGAGCAGGTGCTGGACATCCACAGATGCCAGGAAGGGCAGTGGGCCAAGGTCAAGCGGGAGGAAGAAAAGGCTACTGGGGAGGTGAGCCGTTGAGACCTCCAGGCCCCAGCTTTGCTTCTGCAAAAATGTAAGCCAGTCCAAGGTGGTCAGGACATGCATGCAGATGACACTCAAATGGAGGATTTCTCCTCTCCCCAGCATTTTAGAGTCTATTAGACCATGGATTAAGACAGCCAATTTAGGCATGCCTTCCGTTGCACTTTAGCCTGTTCCTTAATCACCGCAAGATAGAATTTGGCTCTAAACCCATCATTTTTCATCCCAGGGACAAAGCCTGTTTTCACCCAGTGTGCCAAGACATTCTATGAGATTAAAATTATGTCTCTTGCAAGATTGTCAAGATCCTGCCTTCAAGGGTCTCTTTCTAATTGTTTTCAGAGGCTGCCAGCCTTGCAGGGCATAGTGCTAACTTCAGAAGATGTGGGGTGGAAAAGTCTTTTAAAAATGATTTTTATAAATCAGAGGAAAAGAGGAGGCTATTTAATTCTGTACAGAAAATCACTATTTCTTCCTGCCAAGCAGCAGTGGGAGCACAGGCCTTGGAGTTCACGGTTCAAGAGTGCAATCATTTGACATGCAGTCGTTGCCAGCAGGGAAAAGGAGGGGAGGCCAACCTAGGCAGAGACTCTGCGACTGACCTTCCAAGAGAAAATCCCAATTTGCAGAGCTATCCTTCAAGGACCTGGCTCCACAGATATTCATTGCATTCACCTTCACCTGGGCAATCAGAAAGTAACAATAACAAAGGTATCAAGGTTGAAAAGTTTGGACTTAAGCTTATAAGGTTGGCAAAAGAAAAAAGGGGCTACTCCCCCCCCCCCGACAACAACCCAAAAAGCCCTCATCATGAATGGCACTTGGATTTGGGGAGAAGGTTGAAAATTTTCATTTTTCAGTCTCAATATTTAATTAGGACACTTAAAAATGCAGAGGAGCAAAATGACAACAACAACAAAACACAAACACACCCCGCCCTGGGATTAGTCTGATGCCTGGCATTGAAAAAGCCACAAAATGAGAGACCGTACTGCGGTAATTCATGCTCGTGACATTACAGTGATTGCCTTTTAATGCACTCACCAATAAATTACCGCTAGTCAAACAAAGCGCTCCAAGGAGAAAGACAGACAGAAAGGAACATTCAAGGTTCTTGATTATTTATCAGTTGGCTGAGACATTCGGAGACCAAAGAAAGCATTATATATCCTACCCAATGAATCACCTCACGGCGAATGATTTTACGTTCACATAAAGTGAAGTTTCCACTAAGGGCTGGAGGGAAAGGATGCGCAAACAGCTCGACTTCGCCAAGGTAGTGCTAAGAGGCCAAAAGTTGTTGAAGCCAATAATAAACTGTAGATTTCAGCCAAGCCCCATGTGATACAAAGATGTTTCAGCAACGCAGGCAGCGAACTCAGATCCCCAGAAGCCACACCAGGGATGCTTCGTTAGGGGGAAGCTATCAGGCTAAATGCATTTCCAATTTCAGTGCTACCATCTTTAATTAAAATTAAGGATATTTAAACCACCTAATTTATTCTTCCCTCCTTGCCCTGTACTTTTTTGAGGATGCTTTATGCAGCCACCTAAGCAGCTTAAAGACTTTGCCTTTCATGAGCTCACATTTTGGCTCTCCCACAATGTACAAATGTTGCACCATGAAAATACCAGGCTGGAGAACAGCTGAGCAGAACTTTGTCTCGGATGACATTTTAAATCATTCAGGAAACACTGATTCCAACTAGATTTTTCCAGTAGTCTTTTAAATAAAATAAAATCACTGTCTGCCACAAAACATTTGTGTTCATCATCCATTAGTGGATAATAACTCCAAAGTGTAATGATCAACCTGTAAGTGGGGTGTGATGGGAAGCACCGGTTTGGTAGCAAGAGATAGCATTGGAGACAAAGTACTCAACTAACTTTTCTGAGAAACCAACCTGAAAGGCTTGTAAACTGTCACAATGCTTATTTTTTCCGCTGTCATACTTAAATTTACTTGCATTAAAAATTCGTTGCTGAAGAGCGCTGTAGACTTGGTGCTGGCTTTTTACTAAGCCATTCGTAAAAACATTTCATACAAGGTGAAAAAGAAATTTAACAAAAATCGTAAGGCCCTGCATGTGATAGCACCCATCCTGTTAATGCAGTGTCTCAGCCTGGATTTGGTCTGCTCTTGACGACAACGTATGCAATAATTTCTGCATGAGCCATGGGAGATAAAGACCCCGTGGTTCTGCCGTCGTGCTGGACTGCATGTGAGTGATAATTTAGCACTAGCATTTTGGGATAGAAAATTACTGCGTATTTTACTGTCTTGCAACCTTGTCTTCATCTTAAACTGTCTTTCGTATGCTAATGTGAATTATTTTCCCTAGACCTTCTATCTTTAATAAAACTTATTAGTTTTATTAACTAATAAAGCCTGAATCATCCTGCAAGTTCAGTAAATGTTTTGTTACAGATGCATTTTTAAATAAACATCTTATTTGAGGATCCCAGTGCACAGTATTAAAAAGGGATATGCTGCTGTAATTCTTCACATTTCTACCCAAATATCTCACTACATCTGCGATGTTGCTGCGTCACCTAATGTTAGCATGTGCGATTTATAGGCAAGAAATGGAGAGAGAAGGAACGTGCTGAAATAACTTGCCTATAGCAATATACAGAGAGAGACGATGCCAGGGCTGGGAATTAGAGCTCAATTGATTTCTGGTATCCAGCCCCTTGCATAATTCACTAGGTCAGAGTGGCAAGATTTAAATATGGGACTAATTGAATGTTCATATAGGAACTGCTGCTCTTTCGGTCCAGCTTGATGCGAAGCTGGAGAGGGAGAAGGGTACAGAGAAGAAACTGAGGTCTCTGGAGACAAATCCGGAGGGGGGGGAAATATCTGGAAGAGAAGGCTGCTCTGTCCCTCTCCCGTTATCTCAGTGGCAGGTTAATTCTGGATGACAATTTAAATGTCAAACACGGTCAATCTATTTCACCAGGGAAAATAAACCGTCTCCTCAAATCCCCGGTGACAGGGGCGAGAACAGAAAGCACCTGGCCCTCCGGTGGGTTGCTACAGAGGAGCACGCTGAGCTACCCGAGAGCCGCAAAACCGCCTTCAGCAGCAGGGCCACCTCCAGAGGGGTGCCACCGCGCACCCGGGGGTCACGCTGGAGTCATCCTTGAGTCACCATGAATAATTATAAGCAAGAACACATGAGATGATAATAAATATAAACGTTAGGGTGAACGTCTCCAAAGGGAAATCCTCTGAAAAACAAAGACAAGTGGGCAAGCGGAATTACAGCTTCCCCCTCTCCTGGGCTGTCCATCACATCCAGCACAAGATTCCGCCTTCTATTTATTGGGTGGATGGTTTTAGTCCTACCTGCTTTTGCTTTCGTCTAGCTCCTGAAGAGAGCGATGGTGCCGTCACGCTTGCTGGGAAGATGCTCTCTCTGAGCAGGACACCTCACAAGCAGCTTGTGGTCCATAACACAGCTCCACTGAGCCACTCAGGTTTTGCTGCACGCGTAAGCAGACATACTACGACTATCCCTATTCCTCCCTGCCAGAAAACCAGGACCAGCCTTAGACTCCTGGGGATCTCCATCATTCTGCCGGCACAGGAGAGGACTCGCATTGCTAACTACCCTCACCGGGTGCCTTGTCCCTGGGGATGGATCCCGAAGCAACTGCCCAGGTATCTTCCCTTACCTTGGCAGGATTAAAGCATATTCTTCCCAGGACTTTCTCCTGCAAGCCAGCAAATGCCAGGAGCTTGGGGATAAGATGAAGCTTTAAACGTTTTGGAATCTCCAAAGCAAGCAATTCTTCCTCAACCACATGGTACTCCTCAACCTCCAATTAATGGAGGACACCTGGCCTCCTCGGGACACTTGGAAAATGTTCTTCCAGGTACGTTTCCCTCTGTAAGACCTGCAGCAACACCTGCTTTTCCTCCTGTGCCATAAGTGTCACTCATTCTCCATCTGCTCCCCTCTCCAGGACCTCTGGGATCTGGGCTGTCTACCAGGTACTTCCAAAGGAGTGCGATGGTGAAAAGGTGAAGCTTGTACCGAGGTCAAGTCAATGCAACACAGTCTGCTCTCCAAAGGTGGTTGCTATCGATTCCGAATGGTTTTGTTTCCTAGTAGCTAAATTATCAGCCAGTCTTCCTAAAAGAGCATCTAGACAAGCTCTCTCCAAAAAAATCCCTTTATTTTTGGACTGCCCCAGGGAAATATTACTTTTCAGAGTTCATTCAGGAGCAGGAGCAAACCATGGTTGTTCCCATCAGCAAAGGTGAAGGCTGCTTACCTGCAGGTCTACGAACCCTACTCCAATTCTGCAATCCCCATTTAGAGGGCTTTATTGAGCTTGGTAATATTTAAGGTTAGGGTCAAAAATTAACATCCTCCGAGTCCACTCCCATCCCCCAAAAATACCCAACCTGCCAGTAACTGTGACCAAAAGAAAGAAAAAAACCCTCCATTTAAAAAAAAAGAGAGAGAGAGAGAGAGAGGAGGTTTTAGTGGTTTAGTGTTTTCTCTTGTGGCCATAGATTTTTTTTTTTTTTATTTTTTTTTTCCCCCCCCAATTCATCCAGCCAAATATATCCAACAAAATTATTTCAGGAAAACTTCTGACCAAAACACGTTGTTGTTTTTAAAAAGTACAAACTATTTATAATATATCAGCCAATGCTAGCAGGAGAGATAGGTGACCTGAAAGAAAGGAAATGCTTCGTGTTCTTTTTATATGTCACTACCTGGGGCATCTTCCCTGTTCTCAGCGAGGCTGTACCGATTCCTGTGCTGGCCAACAGGGTTGGAAACTCTGGACATGCCAGTGGGGACATCCAGTTCTTCCAGATCCCTCCTGCTCTGATGCTTCTAGAAATGTAAATCCCTTGGCTGGGCTCTGAAATAACTTCAAGCAGTTAAGCCGCTACTGACCAAAGTCATTACAAATCTTGCTCATCTTCACACGGTAATTTGGAGATGAGCAGATACAACTCACCTTTGGGCTGTCACCAAAGCAATATTAATAATTATGAAAAATAACTTATACTTTGCACAACATAGCAAATCTGCAGTGCCACGTCCGGAATTAGCCTTTCCTCGGTGACAAATTCTGAGCAACAAACATTCATAATACAAGTCTATGAACTATTGACTGTAAGATAATAAATCCTTCGGCAATATGAGGAGGATAGGAAAAGCTTCCCGGTACAAATATTGTTAACTCTGTGTATGCATTCAAATGGCAAGCTGAGATAGCCCCGGTTAGCAAATACAATGAAACCTTTTACAGAAAGGCTTTCGGAGAAAGGGAAATCCCAAAATGTAATGCAGGGCGTTTTTGTGACAATGTGGAAAGGTCAAACGCTCACAACCCACTCGGTGGGAACGCTGAGGGGATTGTTCGCAGAACCAGCCGAAGAAAGAAAGAACAAGCGCCTCCATCCAAGCCCGGGACTGGAACCGCGTACAGGTAACCGCAGCAACGAAAAAGTGGTGAATTAGTGCTTTCAGCCGTGCTCACCCAGAGCAACGAATGCCGCAGAGGGTCCAGCGACACAGCCGGACAACGCACCGGTGGCTGCAGTTCGCGTTGAGACACTGAGAGGGTTAAAGGTCCTGACACATGCCAGCACTCCCAGTACAGAAACACACGCTGCCTTCACCAGTGGTGGCTCCAAACACCATTGTCTACGAGCGGTTTCACAGCTCTGGAGGAGGATGTAAATAAGCCCGGCAATTATTATGCAAAACGTCTCAGATAAATGCTGGTTGAGCCATACATCCACCTACTGTTTTAAAAATATTTACACCTGTCATAGGTAGATAGATTTTTTTTTTTCTTCCCCCTAATATCTCCTATATAAAGGCTTCCTAGCACTACTCAACCAGCCAGAAGTCATCTTCTACCCAGGTTCACAATCCTGGATAGGTAGGAAATTTTTTTAATAGTTTGCCTCTCAAAATCATTATCGACTTTTAATTCAGCTCCTTGTGGGCAAGTGTCCACCCTATGGCTATGTCCTCCGAGACATTCAGACTTAGCTCCTAGGTGTTTGAATACTCAGTGTTATAAGCAGTAGAAGAATGGCATCTGTAATACACAAGCAAATGTCGTGAGACAACAGGGTGATTATTCTTTAAAAATTGGTGTATAATGTAGAGAAAGGAAAGCTAATTTATCATGAGTGAGCATTGCTGGACATAGCCTGTGGCTACCTAACAAAATTCAGAGTTTCTGGGGAAAAAAAATAAGCTTCATGGCATGCAAAATCAAGGGACAGTTTGATCAGATTGAAGTCCCAGGAGTAAATCATTTATCAAGAAATTGGCATTGGCCTCAGTGCTGGGAATTGTAACTTGGTGCAATTCACTGTGTAGCCAGACACGCGGTCAACACAAGCTTATCGGGAATTTTTAAAGGGCAAATTTTTCAAAGCATAAGGGAATTGCTGGCATACCTAACTGGGAACACCACATTTGGAGTGGGAAATACATAAACAGTAAATTGTTCAAGGACTTTCACTTGACAGCAAAAAAAACCCAACAAACCAAACCAGCAGACACGTAAAAATTTATGCTCTGCAAAAAATCCACCTAGTTAAAATGAACAAATACTTCAAAAAAGAAAAATGATAAAAAGTAGAGCAGGAAATGGCAGAGTTTCAATCAGCTTGATAATGCAAGTAATAATGGAGACTACAGAATTCAATGAAAACTTTATAAACTTCAAGAATTAAGAATAATAAAGAAGGTAACTTGAAACAAAGAAATCCCAAGTGCCAGGTACAGCTTTATTGTTAGATGTTAATGTTAAAATTGTATACACTGATATAAAAAGGCAACTTCATAATTGCATTAGTGGGAGATATGAACCGGTGGGGCTTTTTCCAGCAGATTCCCCTAGGGACTAATTCTTGGCTCAATATTATTTAATATTTTATCAATGTTCTAGATGTTCATATAAAAATCTCCGTAGATCACAAATAGACGGGACAGTAGCAAATGATCAGAACTTAGTTTTACAAAATAAACTGATGTGGGGTTTGGTTTATTGGAGTGTTTTTGAAGGATCACAATACAAGCAAATCAATTCAAACACGACCAAACACAAGGAAATCCTTCTGGAAACCAGGAAGGGTGACTTTGGGATTTTATCAACAAGGAATCAGAAGCCAAAGCATTATGAATTCTCTTCTGTCGCAGGGGTCTCAGTTCAACTGATCTTTGCTTGGGAAACACATGTTTAGTTTCATGACTATTTCATAGTAACACACTTATTTAGCCAAAGGAGTTGAGTTTGGGATAAAAAAAAAAAAAAAAAAAAACCCCCAACAACCTAAAGCCCGGTGATATGTAGCACAAACCCACCAGTCTAACAGCCATTAATTACATTTCCAAACAAAGTAGTTTGCAGATATAGGACAGCAAATGTCCAAGGTCAAGGACAAGTAAGGGCTTGTCTACATCAAAAGCAGCCTGGCAGTCTGCATAGAGCTGCTCCCAAGGCATATTAACAGTTTACTCTCTTCTAAAACATTTACATGCTGGTATGAAAAGCACATGCACATCCTCAATTTTGCAAAACACAGAACTAAGAACAATAAACTCATTCACTCCACAGCGAAAAGATATCACTTTTCTGTTCTTCTGTTTTAAAGAAGGAATAAGCCACCCTATACTTACCTGCACATGGGGAGCGGCTCTTTGGAAGTTAGTGCATTTGTAAATCTGCTCTCTACTCTGGAAATTTATTCTCTTAGACAGTATTTAAGCGCTTCAGCTGTAAGTTCTAAGATGAGTCAACTAGAAGCTGAGAACTGGGAGATGTCCAAGTTCCCTTGATTTGTTCCCATTTTCACAGCCAAATAATAGATATATTCCTGGAATTTTTTGTTACCCATAAAACACACATCAAATATTGTTGAGAAAAAACTCATAGGAAAGGCAGGTCAATAATTTCTATGTATGCATATATAACGGGTACACCCAGCCAGATCCTGCCTGTCTAGTGGCAAGTGATGACCTTAGTAGGTGACGAAAGTCACAAACACCAATTGTACCTCGTATGACAACTGTCTGTGACTATGTCTAATTAGCAATGAAAAAGTTCTTTCAGTCTCATAGCCTAGAGACTTGTTCAGCCTTTGTGTTCAGAGGTGTTGTCGAGTGCTTTTTTTTATTATTATTATTGTTATTTCTCTGAAAGAAGCCTGAGTGAACAAGTCTCACTTTCATAGGTCTGGGTCCTCCATCTTCTACAAGTCTTTGTTGGCATCTTTGTCCTTGATTTCAATGCTCCTTTATATCCGAGACCTCTGAACCAAAGCTGTAAAGAACTTTCAGAGATATAATAAGTTTCTTGAAGTTTGTTAGAATTAATACAATTCATTTCCCTTCTGCTACATCTTTGCATTGGACTGCCACTTCAAACACAGAGCCCACTTAGCTTCTTCTGGAAGACTTCAGATGTCAAGGCTATGAGGTTTTTGAGCCTCTGGGAGCAGTTACAATAAAAATCTCATTTCAAATACATGCTTTTAAACAACAACTGTACAGAAAAAAACCTCCCATAAAAAATAAAATATGTGTTTCAGGGTGAATTAATAAATGTGTTGCAGAGCAACAGGTTCATCTAAATTGAAGAGACGAAAGTATTTGGTATCATGCACAGAAACTCAGAGAGAACCAACACTTAGTTCAGTACTTCTGAAAAAACATAAAAGCACTATCTCACATCTGTGTACGCAAAAAGAACTCCGAATGAAATACTGAAGAAATGTGATTAAAAAGAAAAATGGAAATGGGATGAAGAAAGAGCTGTTTGCACAGTGCCAAGCCTGCACGAAATGCATTACTAACAGGTATGAAGACCTCCCCGAAGTTTTCAGTCTCAGGCACCAAACGTTCAAAGACTGATGGGTTTTTCACTTTGCTTATGAAAAATCCTCTCACGCAGAAATATTGCGGTTCTGCCGAGCTCAGCGGGCTCACACACTTCTGTATTTAGTCTTGGAGGACTGACCATCTGCGGCGGGAGGCTTTCCTCTCCAGCACAGAAAGACCTCTCCGGCCCCAAGCAAGCGCAAGCTAAGAAGTAGGAAAGCTCAGGCAGATATCAGGCAACAAGAGCCGTCCAAATCCGTACTAACCTTTGCCGTGCCTCTGTCGCTGGTTGTTTCTTTTTGGCACGGTGAAGAAGAGAGTGATCGGGGTGGGCAGGGCGCAGCGCAACAGAGGACAACGGTTCCTGGGCCACCTTTAACTGAGCTTACGCAGAAGAGACCTTCACGAGCGGAGGGTGGGCTGGCAGCAGAAGGGGCTGAGAGCGAAAACGTGGCAAGGAAAGACTAGGCAGGGGTGCAGAGAGACTAAAAAACTGCTCGGAGGGGGAGGCAGAAGACATCCCACAGCAACAACTCTCTGTGGATAAGAGGGGGCTGCTCAGAGCTTGCAATAACCCAGAAAAACACGGCTGGGTTGACTTAAGTCCTGGAGGAAAAGACCTGCACAGGAAGAGACTTAATGGGCAAGGGCAGAGAGTGCTTAAATATTTAAGAATGCTCTTCGTCGCTTTGAATTCTAATTAAGGTAATTAAGTATTCTAGCTGACATTCTAATAAAGCTTTTTGAATTCAAAAAGCCATTCTCATTTCCTTTTGTAAGCTCGCTGCAGTGAGAGGTTCAGGTGTACCCACCTCAAAGCACCAACAGCATTCTCTAGGTCTAATTCAGTTTCTAGTTGGTAGAGAAACAAAGGAGCTAGTGACCGAGAAACAACGCAGCTAGTGACCGAGAAACAATGCCTCAAGCCAAAAATAAGTCCAAGAGGTCAGACTAGACATATCGCAAAAAGATCAGATAAAAAATATTTGAGAAATTCGGTTCAGCAGAACAAAATGCCGTTACAACGATACCTTAGGAATTAAATGTTGCAAAGTATGGCAGACACCTTACATCTTTTTAGGCTGACAAACATTTATTATTTTTTTCCCAGCAAAGGCAAAAAAGCAAAGAGGAAATTTCTCCCTAAGAGTTCCCATCTTTAACACATGGAGTTAAAAATAAAAGGGCTGTGGGTTTATCTTATAAACAACACTAGAAAAGAAGTGTCAGACAGAAGGTGCAGGCTGGGAAGGTTTTATAAAGTGGCTCAGCTATGGGCTAATGGTAAAACTGAGCATCTGTTAAATGCCAAGGATACGAAGATAGCATTTCTCCCTTGCCTTCGTAAGCAATTTTGACATTGGCTCCTCAAATCCTATGAAGAATAGTGGGTGCTAAGTCACTTGAAAAGTTGGACACAAGCTCTTTGACCTGCTTCAGTCATTTAAAATAATTAGACCCAACTCCCTCACAGGAGTACGGTCACGGAGAGCGCTCTTTCAGTGCTGCATAAACGTTGAGCGTTTGCTTTATGGATGGAAACAACTCCAACCCCACGGCAACTGACGGCTACTGTATTGCAAGACAGGAGTTCAGGCAGTTCACCTTCCTTATTCTGAATAGAAAACCCTTAAAAATTACTTATAGATCCCCAATGACCTCCACGACTTGTGGCTTAGGCTTGTGGACAGAAACTCAGTCTTTAGTTTACCTCTGAGTAAGTTTACTACTGAGGGGGCCAACTTGTCAACTAAGATTTTGCTGAACCCCCTCCAGCAACCACTGCACACAAGGATGAATCCTTCTGCGTACAGTACTCAGAGAACGATATACCAAAGGTAACTTAAAAAATAAGCAAGTCCAGTTCAACTACTTTGTTAGTAGCTGACAAGTCCTTTCAAAGGTGTAGCTAACTCTCCATCTTTGGATGGGTAGTTAAGTAATTTTCCTTTATTAATCCAATCTGATGATAATTAGAGGTTATGGAAGTTTGGCTTCCCTCCTACAAGCCCCATTAGTCCAGCTGGAAAGGAAATTTGAGATCTCAGCTTAGGGTCATTCTAAATACCAGAACATGATTCACTCCTAAAAGGGGAGGTAGGCAAGGGACTCTAGCCTTAGAGTTAATAATAAAGTAATTATCAGGGTTGCACGAATTGTTATTCTGGAACTCGAAGGCCTCTGTAAGAAACCACTTAAATCAACGGGGAAAAACACCACCTGACCAACCCTATTGAGCATAACAAGAGGGTTGTAATAAAAGTGATCTGCTTATGTGCCCAAAATCACAAGTTCTGAAAGCATTTCAAAGCCTTTCAGACATAACATTTACAATGATAAATGTGTGCACAGCGTGACACCCCACCCATTCACTGAAATCACGCTTTCTTTATAATGGCATTTAAAGAGCAAAACTATTTTCATCATTGCTCGAAGTTTTGCCATCAGAACTTTTCTCTGTGGGGAGCAGATAGAGCTGCACAACTTCCAGCACGCCGAGTCTGCAGATGTTTAAGCCAAGGAGAATTTATGATCTTCCCCTCTCCGTTAGTGTTTGGCATAATTTGGACAGAGCAGCGAGGACCAGGAGAAGATGATGTTGTGAAAATAGAATACGTCCTTAAGCTTTGTCACAAAACAAACAAACGAACAAAAAAATCCCCACAACCAGCACCCAGGAGGAGCCATGAATACTTAGAGGAGACAAGGGGCTTATTTCTTTCACCGTGGGACTAGGCGTGCTCCACAGAAATTGAGCGCATCAGTAAAACGACTGCCGCAGGCAGGACGTATGCTGCCAAACTAGCTGCACAACTGCACAGCAAAAAGAACACCCGAGGTTAATGCTACATTTGTACACGTTATGTAGCAAAATTACAATTTACAGCACCAAAAATGTTGAGGTATAGCTCTGCACAATAGATGAACTTCAGCAGCTACAAATGACTTTCTATAGCTGTAAGCGTACTAATTCGATGGCTAGGAGAGACTTTTCTTTCTTTACTCACTATATGTGATTAAATACTTACAAAGAGCGTTGCGCTCAGCCACCCGATAAAGGCTGGCTTGCTCCTTCGTGCTGGCCAGCATAAAGATCTCAAATCACGGACGTAACCTCCCACTCAAGCAAGGTATCACCGAGGGGTAAAACTCAGCAAGCCACCTATCATCCCAGTCCTTCCAATTAACTAAATAATATAAGCACTCATATCACTTTTCATGATATAGGTGCTGCATACTGTAAAGCACAGCACAACCACCAGATAAGTCTTTCTGAAGTGTTTGCGATTGGCTTTTATACTCACATGTGCCATTTTCTGTTTTATAGTCTCCAAATCACGTACTTTATCCCATTTCAGTGATTTCTCCAAAGCAAAGTGACAGCGCTGCATCTTGAAAACAGACTTTGAGATGGATCGGAGAATGCAATGAATTGATACAGAGCAAGTAGCCCATGACAAGGTGACATAAGAATTGGAAAGGAAACTCATTCACTGGAGTAGCAAACAGGTGGACATCTCTACTGGAACTGAAATAACTGTGAGGGAAACAATCTGACACAGTAAAACCTGGGGAACAGAAGGGGACAGAGCTGTGAAGGGTATCAGGAGTTACAGACACAAAGTTTGATCAAATGAAGGATGTCCAATGCCTGGAGCATTAGTTGACATCAAATAAAGATCTTCTAGCCCAGTCGCTTTCTTTAGAGAGCAAAAGGTTGATCGGTGCGTTGCCTCTAAGGAAGACTGAAGCCAAAAGGATTGTTTTAAAACCACTTTAAAAAATACAACGATACCCAGTCTGTTCTAGGTTACCTTTACGGAGCACATGTCTGGTAATTTGAAACTCGTTGACTTGTAGAATGGACCCAATTCCTCCTTTTCTGAGGGTATGGGTTCTCCATGATGCGCTTCAGCCAGCGTGTCGCTCGACTTTCAGAGGAAGAAAGCCCAGGCAGGGATTGCTAGAAACAGGCTTTCTACTGAACTCCAACTCCATTCCCAAACATGAAGGCAGCAAAGCATCACCGCCTTTGAAAATCCAGCCCTTTTGCTTCTAAGCTTTGTGAGTTTTAGTATAAAACCACACATTGCCGCTGGAGTCAAGTAGAGTCTTCAGCCAGTAAAGCTTTTCCACTTAAGCGTATTGCAAAAATCCAGTTTTGATAGCTGGGTGCCAACTTGCCTGAAAACACCATCCAACCTACCTGATGGTAGTACTGGAGATCACTTACTACCTCTGGTGTCACTCTCAGTGACACACAGCCCTCCCTGCCAACCCAGTTATCTCTGGGGAAAAAAGTCTGGGAACAGGTAAGCTTAAAAAGAAGGCACAGAGCAGGCAAAAATAATCTAACAGAGCTCTTTGTTGTAAAAGCCAAGAGAGATGTGTTTTTTCCTAAGGGACACTACTGCAAATTATTCTAGAGGATCCTGTTAAACTTGCAAACGCAACGCTCAAAGTGGATGGTTTGAACCAGAAACCAGCTCTAGGTCTCCTAAGTAAGGAGAGGAGCACAGGCGTCCTAGTTCAAAGCACAGGCTTCAATTCTCTGCCTCGTCTCATTTCGAGCAGAAAATCTGACAAAAGCAACATATTATCAGGGAACGAGGGGGTATTTACCTAACCAAATCAAGCATGTTGTAGCTACATCTGACCTACTGCCAGTCTGAGCTGGCATGTTTCTGTGGCACGATACAGCATTTTGCAAAAAATGCTTGATTGGCCCTGCGTGTAATACAGCTTTTGTTGCTCGATACTGAGCAGAAGCAACCTATGACTTTGGATTGCAGAGACTGTACAAGTGCCTCCACACTACAGCGTCCTTCACCAACTGCTAAATTAAATTGCTTTGTCAGAAAAAAAAAAAAAAACCTCTCAGAGAATTTCTGACCAACTGTAATATTGAGAATATAAATGATTTTTTTTTTTTTAATTTGCACATTGTCTGAAGAGAGGAAAAGCTGGAGAGGCAAACAGTAACCTCTGATATTAACTGTTTTATCATGTTCCCAATGACCAGCAGAAACCGCAGCAAAAAGGCATCACAAAACCTCTGAAAAACACAAGCACATTATCAGACTAAGTGAGGAGACAGAAAAATCAAGCACAGCTCACCTTGACAAGGCTGACAAGAAAATCATCAGTAAAATAACCACACTAAAAAAAAAAAAAATTAAAAAAAGAAAAAAAAAGAAAAAAAAGAACAAACAGAACAAGATACATTCACTTTCAGATTATTCACAATGTGTGGTTTTGGATCTTCTAAAAGCACAATTGATTTTCTACTAACATATTAACTCCATAAGCACAAAGAAAGGCAGCTGGTGTCAGCAGAATTACTCAGGAGAGGGACCTACATGTTCCCTGTTGCAGTAAGAAGTCCTCTTGGCACAAAGAAGCCAGAAAATGGTGTCTTTCCCCAGCTCACCAGATTTGGCAACCACTTAAAGGCTATCCTAAAATGACTGCAATTATATTTCCAATTTCAGTTGCTGGCCTAGTCATCTCCTCATTGCAACTCTGCCATTAAAAGCATTTGGATTGTCTTAATATTGCCCAAAAGAAAAAAAAAAAACCCACAAACCTGCAGCAAGCTATGCAGTAGCTTCATGCCATCTAAAGAGGAGCCTAAATGATATTTGGTTAAGTAACTGTTAAACTGTAACTATGCTACATTTACAGAGCTTTACAAAAATGCAGTATTTAAAGAACTACAAAAAAGATTATATTTTCCTCTCACTGAAGTATTGAAAGCAGAATGTTCTCTGCTGGAAATGAAACGGTGGGCGTTTGATGGCGTATTTTAAATAGTATTCCTCTTTGTGCATGCAGTGTAATGCCACCCAAGGGGGAGATTAAAAAAAAAAAAAGTCTGTAATTTGTAAGTCCATTTCAAAGTCATATTGAGGATGATGTGAAATTCAGGATAGGATTCTTGAGAGAAATCTCCCTGGAAAATGTGTAGGTACCTCAGGGAAGCTTTGGATTTGCTTCCAAACACTGGAAGACTGTTCTGGTTTTTGACACTTCAATGTTGTTTACTCTTTGCATCCAATTTCGGAATTATTGAGTGGTTTATTACAAAGGTGTATCTTTTGACACAACAATAAGATATTTCTCTTCTGCAACCTCCAAGATTTCTAAAAATCCCTTACTATTCATCTTGAAGCTTCTATCGGTAGTGAGGATATAGCAGTTACTTTTACAGTAAGGGATTAATCCTGCCATATTATGGAGGTAACAGACATTTACAGGTGTGAAGGACCTTCCTTCTTGGCCCTGGGAAAAGCAGGATTGCCCACGTTGGTCTGATCATTCTGAAACAATTGCAAACAATACCATGCTTTAAGGCTTTAGGTAGTCATCAACAGGGATTAGGAGGGAATAGTCTCCTTAATAGACTTCTGGCTAAATGGTTTTTCTCTTTCCTCTGTGTCGCCTTCCCTGAAGTGTTACAGATGGATCTGGGGAGAGGAAAAGGGTAACATCATTTTCCTGGGGTCAGATTCTCACCCTTAGATGCCTGAGTGAGTGGATGCTTACTTTCAAGTTCATCACCAAATCTGATGTCAGAAAAAACTCTTCCCCTGCATCAGATGAGGAAGGAGCAGGGATGGCTTCTGTCTTCACTTATAGGGCATAACATGGCTTGATTATAGAGATAAGCAATTTGATCATGTAATCACATCCCACTCATCAAGAAGGCAAGGAGTACCAGTGACACTGCGATCCTTGTCTTTTTTTCCCATGGCCACAACAATTTGTACTGCAGAAGACTTAAGTGCTTCAGTCCAACACTGAAATCTTTAATCTAGCATGGCATCAGAGTGAAAGGAAAAGCAACCACAGAACACCACAGCATATATTCAAGCGATTTCCTTTCCTCTTAAATTCTAGTGAGTTTAATTTCATTTAATTTTTGCGATACAGAAGCTGGACATCTATCCTTACTTGTCTTCTGTGTTCTTCTGCGTTAGTGGAGAGAGTGTGACATTAATCACTCTCCAAACCCCGACCCTGAACTTGTCTCACTAACCACAAGGAGAGCCATGACAACTAACTTGGACAAGAAACCTACAGTTCATATACCTCAAAGCAGGCAAATTTTGGAAAATTATTAAACCATAGGAAGAAAAGGTCTCAAGTATTTTATGTCGATACGTACTTACCTGACTGTTTTCAGGTCAAAGAAAACAGTGACAGATAAGCTCTTGTGAGGACATCTAATCCATTACACTGAGATAATTCCCTCTACCAGCAAGACACCAACACAGCTGTGTCTCACTTTACTCTGCATCGAGAGGTTCTTTTGTTACTGGTATGAATGACAGATTTGAATCTGGCAGTACCTTGAGTTCGGTTTGTCCAGTTAAATGAAGATAAAAGTGTATTTTGCACTACAAACAGATGACACAAGGCTTTTTTTTTTTTTTTAAAGTCCATACCATCCTCTAAACTTGACACACACACAGCAGCCAGTCAGACTACTATTTTGCACTTTGATCAATGTAACTTTGTAAGTCTCTCATGCCAATAATTCTCCTCTTTTGAATTGGTATTAGGTGAGATTACCAGAACAAAACCAGAAAATTATGATCAGTTTATAGTCCTAGCTTTCACAAATGATAGGTTAAGGTTTAGCAGTGTAGTAAACTATAAACAATGTGCTGGTTTTGGCTGGGGTAGAGTTAATTTTCTTCACAGTAGCTGGTATGAGGCTATGTTTTGGGTTTGTGCTGGAAACAGCATTGATAACACAGGGATGTTTTGGTTACTGCTGAGCAGGGCTTACCCAGAGCCAAGGGCTTTTCTGCTCCTCACCCCACCCCACCAGCGAGGAGGCTGGGGGGGCACAAGGAGTTGGAGGGGACACAGCCGGGACAACTGACCCAAGGGATATTCCAGACCATAGGACGTCATGCTCAGCATGTAAAGCTGGGGGAAGAAGAAGGAAGGGGGGGCGTTCGGAGCGATGGCGTTTGTCTTCCCAAGTCCCCATTACGCGTGATGGAGCCCTGCTGTCCTGGAGATGGCTGAACACCTGCCTGCCCATGGGAAGCAGCGACTGAACTCCTTGTTTTGCTTTGCTTGTGCGCAGCTTTTGCTTTCCCTATTAAACTGTCTTTATCTCAACTCAGGAGTTTTCTCACTTTTACTCTTCAGATTCTCTCCCCCATCCCACCAGGGGGGAGTGAGCGAGCGGCTGTGTAGGGCTGAGTTGCCAGCTGGAGTTAAATCACAACAAACAATAACCTTGCTGCTTCTGTAATAATGCAAAAGCACTATATAGATTGTATCCATATTGCTTAGTCTAAAAATAAACATGTACAAATTAAATAGGACATACATCAAGTAAATATACACGATTCGTTTATGAAAAGCAATTATTTGTGCTGAGGAGCAAAAGTCCAGTGTTAAGCTAATCAAATAATTAAGAATAAAGACAAAACAACATAAGCTTAATTATTATTATTTTAACATGTTAAAAATACAGTCACATCAAAATAGGATACACAGTTATAAAACTGTTGCAGATGACATAAGAAAATAGTGTGTATATATTTTATATATAAAAATCTACAGTATTTACTAATGCTGATACATATTTTGGAGCCTCGTGTTGCTTGCACAAATAAATTGTACAGCTTTGTTATGAATTACAGAACCATCGTTAAACACTGAGATTATTACACTTAGCCACAATATTATATACATATATTCCTAAGCTGCTGTAACCAATTAGAACTAAGGTAAGCCCAAGTCATATTTATCTTCACAATTTTAGTTTAGAGTTTCAGTGTAGTGCTTTGCTACTGTTACTTTGCTGCAGTTCGCAATTTTTAAAATATAAAATTGCCCAGTTCATTAAAAATTACATCAAACACATTATATACACAAAAAAAGTTTTTGAAATATACTCAGTAAATGTTACTTCCATTTGTAAAAATTGTTTTACTTCTGTACCTTAAAACTTACAGAGCCAACCTGCAGCAATAATAGGCACTAAAGCTCATTCTTTAAAGGGGGGGAGAGGGAATCCATTTCTATCAGTTAACAAATCTTACAACACAAAAGATAACAGGACAACCTTCCAAACCATCCCAAACTGGTGTTGATACCAACGTTTGGTACTTAAGTATTAGAAAAAATATCTCTGTTAAGCGCTCCAAGGACCTCTTCTGGTGAGATCCTTATCTGCCTCAACTCCCATTGGTTTCAATGAGAGGTGAGTGCATTCAGCACTTACTACGTGGCACCCAGCAGCTCACAGGACTGCATCCTATATGTGCCACTTAACCTGCACTTTTTTTCCACCCCAAATTCACAGTCAAGGAAAGGAAAACACAAAGTAGAAAAGGCTGCAAACACTAATTAAAAATACATTATCAGGAACAGTCAGGATCATTTTAGTGTAAAACACCGCAGTCTCTCAGCAGCCTGATAGCACAGCAGCACATGTCCAATCACAGACATGAACCTACCGGCTCTTTGGGGTAAAAAAGGGCAAAACAAAATGGAATTGACATGACAAAGCTTAAGAGAAGGGACACTGCATACTCACACGGCTCAGGGAATATCAAGCCTTGATCAAATCTCAGACTCCTGCATGTACTTCACAAGAGCATCAACGAGCTCTGATACCTGTGAGATTTGGCCCTGCAACCAGTTTGTTTAGTTTGACAGCGCAGCATGACAAAAAGTGAAGAGTGCAGCACCATTTCTGTATCTGGCATTACTCTCACTGTGCTCCAATACTTTGCATATAGGACGACATTCTGAAGGTAGATTTGGGTGAGAAGGTAAAAATTCTCCACTTTCAATGCAAATAAAAAACTAAACACTGCCCTGAATTTTAAGCACCATTTCTTAGCCAGATTAGAGAGACATTTTTGGCCTTCTGCTTTTGCCTGCCTGGCTCCTTCTTGCTGAGGAAAACGACAAACAGTAGTCAAAGGAGAGGAAATTAACCCTCACATAAGATTAAATTAATAATCCCAAAGCATCTCTCCTGCCCAGAACAGATACTGGGATGCTGAGGCAGCTGTATAAAAACGACAGAAATTCCCATTCAAAATGAATGACTTCTCAAATAAATTACAAAGAAAAATTAATATGAAATAAAAGTACTTCACAAGCTTTGCCCAAAGTTAAACGCATTTACATTTAAACTCTAGCTCTCTGCCATATGCATTTGTGTATTATAAGTGCACACTCACACGCGCGCACGCACACATCTATACAGTGCATTAACAATGTCAGTCAAAATAAAACTTGTAAATGTGTTACATGTTTTAGGCAGAAAGATTGTAACACAGATTATTTAAATGTAAGGAACAATGACAGTATTAACCATATTGTCTATATGATCTTATTGCTATGTCTATGTGCATCAGATCACTTTCAATAGCTTCAATGCAAGTCTAAGAACTCAACTAGCCTTCAATGAAAGTCTGAAACATCTTTGAAATAGTGTTGTTATTTCTGAGACCCATGTAAACTGTCCGCATTTCAGAGAAGAACTGAGGTGGACTACTACTAACACAGTAATGTTTAACTGGTTTTGGTTCTTGCCATTTTACTAAGTATAGAGAGATTCTCAGAGAAGCACAGATTCATGCATAGACAATCCATCATTTCTATTTCGATAGTGTTGGGCTTGAGCTGACGGGCTTGAAAATTGGTATTGTGGTGAACCATGCTCTTCAAAGGTTGGTGAAGTCCTGTATCTTATTGGACCATCCACAGAAGCAGGAGGAAGACTATGGTCTTGAAAAGGTGCTGACTGAAAATGCTGATATTTCTGGAAATTATCCAAGTGGCCTTTGTTAACATCTTGGCCCCAGGGCTGCCTGTAGGGTTCATGTCTGTAAATATATGCAGCATCTGGCCACTTTCTATCTTCTGGTAAATAATCCACTGGAGGGATTATGAATTTGACACCTGTGGGAGACCTTGAGTTGCTGGTATAAGCATCGACAGGGGCTACTTCTATCTGACCAGGGGTTGGTGAAAGGGGATTTTGGCGACTGGCAGGATAGGAATTCATTTGTAGCTTATCCGGAGAATAATCTACTGAAATAAAAGAACCATATGGCCTACCAGAAGAGCTGGTTCGATTCCCATGATAATGTAGAGGTACAGAACTTGTATTGCCTATACTGGAAACATGCTTTGGAGAATTTCCATGGTAAGTAGGTGGATTACTGTAACATGGCAGTGGCTGTTTTACATTCAATCCATGAGGTGATCCATCAGATTGCGATGAATATTTTGGAGATCTGGGTTGTGAAGTGAAGGCGTAATTATTGGGTATTTTTAATGGAGCTGGTACTTTTTCAGTTTGCTTTCTTGGACTATTAGAGTATGTTACATGCCTAGGGCTCTGCGGACGAGCTCTCTCAAGTGTCTCTTCAACAAGATTCTCACTCTCATTATCAACTTCTGGAACATTGTCATACTGAGATGCATTAGACCCTCGCTTACCTTCATCAGCATCCAAAACCCTCATCTTTTGCTTTACATTCAAAGGCTGCGTTTCTCCAGGATTTTGTGGTGGGCCTGAAACCAAATGGTTTATTGGCCTTCCTTTCACCTCTGCAGTAAGTTTCATTGTCTTTTCAATTATTTTGATATCAGACGGTTTATTCCACCTAGGTACAAATTCCTTTCTTGTATTTGAAGTAGCATTAGAATTTTGATTAGCAGCTGCATTATTATACTGTCTCGAGTTGTCTTGCTCTGTTGGCTGAGGCTTTCTTCTGGTATCTACCTCATTCTTAGGCATACTACTTTGTGCCTCTATTGGTCGAGTCTTCTGCTGTTTTACGGAAGGTTTCTTTTCCAGTGAATTAATTATTTTTCGGTTATTTGGTGAACTTTCTGGTTCTTCTTCTGGGGATGGTCTCCTTTCTGTCCTTGTTGTTTGTGTACCAGTGCTGTTCTGTCCATTAAGCACTGGAGTGGAGTTAAGCATAGCAGGCTGAGGTCCTGATGGAATCTGCCCCAATGGCTTCTTTGGAAATTCATCTTCTTTACCTAAAACAAGAACAGTAATAACATAAATTCACCTTTGTACAGAAGTCGTCTTTGATCTGCCGGTCATGCAAGCAAAAATAGCTACAACCTCTATTACCAGGGCCTCTCTCTGGGTCACCATTCTACTAAACACCTCAAAGGTTTTTCTGTGTACTGACATCGAACAAAGGTTTTGTTTAGGCTCCCATCTCAACAAGTTACTCTAGTCTTCCTTTCTACAGTTGACGCAATCCTGCCAAGCTTTTGCTCATTCATGACACTGCTGAAAAAAAATAATTTTCCTAGATGACATTTTGGTTACAGTACCTACCCTGTATGTAATCCTTCTCACATTGTCCCTGTCACATTAAGTAAACTACTTTCTTCACTTCAAAAATCCTTCCCAATATCCCTCTCCCAATCTATTGTCTTCCATTCATTCACCTTTTAATGTTCACTGCTGGTAAGCTATAGTATCAGCTCCTCACTCACATGTACAAGCTTCCTATCAGACATCCCTGAACTTTCTCTCACTTCTTTTTTTGGGTGGAGCTCCTCATTAACATCTGCACAGTTAAGTCCTTGTTCCCCCTCAACCCCCGCCTACAAATTTCATTTTCAGTATTAAAAAGCTACAGTATAACTAAAAGACTTTATGCATAACCATATTTTTTTCAATTCAGTTTTTTATCAGTTATAGAACAATTGAAGTAGTTAATACTAATACTGGCTACGTCATGACTTCAACTGAGTGTTCAATAGATGAGTTTTGCCAAACACAAGGACATCATTTACAGAACTAGAATATGAATGGAAAGTTCTCCCAGACTGGAGCTCAATACATCACAACAGCCAGTGGTACAACATCAGTTATGTGAGGACCCAGAACAATCCACATTGCCACTACAGAAAGAATAAAGAAGTGTTTCATTGCTTGATGCTGCTCACAGAACAATTTACATTGAATTTTCCACTGCAGCCTTTCTCCTTAGCAGTCAACGCCCTTCGCATCCTCAGCCAAAGTCTTTTATCATATCCACTTGCATATAACTTATTTAATTACGTAATACATTACTTTCCCATTATGAGCAGAAAAGGTCACCTACTTCTCATTAAATATAATAATCTAAGTTTAATTTATTTGATGTTCAGTATTTCCCAAAAAATAAAAAAAAACTTTTAAAGTCAGCATTACCAAACAAGTCTTACTCACTCTGTATCTATTTATTAAGCAAAAGCTCTGTTGTAAGGAGAAAAAAAAAAGACTACCCTTGCTTAAATGTTATGCAAAATAAATTATATAAAATGGCTGTCAGTAAAATAATTTTATTTAATCCCTGCTTCTTCCTAAGACAAGAACTGTAGAATCTTTCTCTATCATCAAAGATCATAAAGTTAGCACCTCACTCTTTCTAGCTTCTTTTAATTTGTAATTAAAATTCCTTTTATGTGTCTATATAGGTTCACAGGAGCGAATACATACAAATGTCTCTACCCCTGACACAAGTGCTGTGGTTAGAAGTGAGCTATGTTCATTTCTACAGTCAATAGTATGAGTTCAATCTTTGATGACTGGTTCATGATAGAGATACACAGAGGAAAGCCAGCAGCCAAGGTCAGTATTATTTATTATAACAGCATTACAAACTACCATCACGGATCAGTTGCTATATAAACTAAATGAAAACTTACAGTTTGTGCCAGCTAGGACATAGCAGGAGGACAGCAGAGAAGAATACAATGACGCCATGTGTCATGACTAGATAACTAAACAAAAAGTAAACAATTAAACTAGCCTTTTCTTGATTTTCAAAGTCTTCATATGAGGCCAAAGGTCATATGGAAACCTACCCTTTCCTTTAGAAATACCTAACTTCAGAAACCTCAGTTTACATATAATAAACACAGCCTACCCAGGCTTTCTGTAGAAAACCCCTCCACTCTTATTTTCCCCTAGTTATCCTTCACTCAATTACGATCATACAATTATTTAAATACACAAACCTACGCTCTTACAGTGAAGGTACTCACTGTCTACCTTGCTTATGACCTGGCAAAGGAAGATACTCGTGCTGAAACCTCTCCTCAATTACTTGTTCCCAAAGGAGAGATTGCACATGTTAAATCATCCTACAGGATTATACACCTGGCACACTATACCTAGGTAAATGGTTGCAAGACAGTGCTGCAGGTTACACAGTGGGGTAGGGCCTCAGCGTTAGGCTCCAATGAGTGGCTCTTGGAATTACAAGTCTTGTGGTTTGTCCTCTTTCACTGTGGGGCCCCACTATTCACAAATCAGGCTAAAATCTGGCGCATGGATTTGTAGACTTGCGCTCCCCTGCAGCACACCATTGGAAGAACAGATGAGGGGAGAGAGGAATGAGTTGCATGGATGCTGCAAATGGATGATTTAACAGCTCTGCAATATGCTGTCTGCTGCACCAGCGCCTTCAAAATTGTTCTTTATTCTTTACAAACAGGAGTTCACTTTCTGAACTTGCTTCAGGTTGGCAAAAGGCATTTGTACCATCTAATTCCACTTGCATCCTCAAACAGTGTCAGGCAAAGCTGAAGATCTTGTCTTCTAAATAAAAGTGAATTTTGCCCATAATAAATATTCCTGATACTGGAACTATATTATTACAGTGCTTTCAATCTTACTAATTTGAATGTTAAAATAGCATGAAGTCTGATTGAAGAAACAATACTCAAAGTACATACCAAAAACTTGCCATCTAAATCATATAGAACTGGTCTTTTTATGCTGGTAATCCACTTATAACCTCCAGGTGATCCACAGTAGTTATGAGATAGCGTAAGAAAATGGCTCGAACATCTGTAAATTATTTCATTTCTGTCCTTGTATGCAATAAATGTTTTAGAAAAATTACTTTTCTTCCATGCTTGAAATTACACTATTCAAGCTATATATAAAAAACCTGAAGACAAGTTCCTCTAGTAGCTGCAATGCTTCCTTACTTTGTACAAAGACTTTAAAAGCATGAACTGATTTCCTTTCTTCCAGCTTTCACTCTAAGAAATGCATACAGAGCAAGATGAGATGCTTTGAAATATACTTGGTTGTACAATAAAGGTGGGTTTTGTGTGAGGTTTTTGTTTTTTTAATTTCACACACTTAAGGTTTCTTAATTACCATTAAGCTCTAATAAAACCCAAGTGAGAATACTGCAGACATTTTTATTGAATTCTATCTAGGCTGCTTTGAAGATTACTTTCTGTCATCTTTCCTTCACATTTCAGGGTAAAAGAACACACTACAACGAGGCATATGTGGGCTGCACTTTCTAGATGATGTATGCTATAATATGAATTACAGCTGTAAAATTAATATCAGAGAAATCTTACCGTGTCTGTTGTAAAACTGTTAAAACTCAACATTAATTCATGTACTGAGTAACAAGCAAAGCGTTCCAAGACAATAGTTCATTTTGAAGAAAACCTCTGCATTCTAACAGCATGATACCATGTTTATAGGCTGGTAATACCAGAGCTTAGTGCTTTCAGGGAAAACAAAAATATGGAACAATGAGTACGTGTGGAAGGAGGGTCAGCAGGGAAAAGAAGAAATACAGCTTTAAATCTTAGCCACAGGGCTTCCACAGAACTTGGTTTAACTTGACCTCAGACAGAAACAAGTGACACAGCTTGCTTAATCAACCACATCTGCATGTGAAACTTTAAGAAAGGCCATATTGCTAGAGGTACTCAATACAGTAATCAAAGCTACAAAGCACAGGCCTTGTTCTGGTTCAAAAATGCTTGAGCTGTAATCACCTCCTACCATAAAATGCATTGGAAGGAAAGGAGTTGTATAAGGATCTATGATGTTGCAGCACAAAGATGTCCTGCAAACCGGTCACCTTCTAAAGGAAAATCAATTTGTTTTAAACTGCAAAACAGATATTTAATTCTGATTTAAGTATACAGGTCATACATACATATACATACATACACACACAGAGCTGTCACTTTCAGTGGAACTACCAAGTACTTTAAAAACAAATAAAAACTCCTCAAGTTCAAAAAAAGTCCACAAAGATGCAGAGGACAACTGAATCTATCACAATACACATTAATGCAATACGACATTCCTCAAATGCACAAAATAGCATGCAAACTATGTCCATGAATGCTTTAAGCAGTCCACTATCAGCAAGAATAGCAAGAAAATCATGATGCTGCATGCTGGCAAGAAAGAAATAAGGTAATAAAAGCAAAAAGCTGAGGAGAAGAAACCACAATGCAAAAGGAAACAAAAGAAACCAAGTCACAACAACCATTTCTACCATTAAGAGGTACACAAATAGCTCACCAGAGAAGCATGCAAAAGCACTAATTCTTCTTACAAGCCACATATCTTTTATCTACCAATTTTCCACTCCAAATCTGCCTAAAGCCTCACACGCAGCTCTCAACCATCATCTTTACTACTTCAGCTAAACTCAGTATTCAAACTCCTCAGATCAGAGCATGCAGAAATTTTATTTGGATGTTTTCAAGGACATTCAACTGAATATGTTTGTGCTGTTGATCCAAAGTCTGAGTTAATTCACTTTCTGGACATACCTGTCTGAGGAACAGAGAAGCTTTTGAATTCTACAAGAAGTATTTCTGGGGCAAGTGCTTTTCTATACAATCTATGATGTTCACACACCAGGTTTAAAAGCATTTTGAAACTAGAAGTTAAGACAAAGCTGTCCAGTTGAGCTGTGATTGTTTTGGCAGCGACCTCTACAATCATCAAATGTGCCTTTGTCTTCTGAAGCAAACCAGGCAATCAGATTTCTCCCAGGCTACCAGTATTTGCATGAGATGCAGAACTGGGTAACTCTTATCTTTCTCTCCTTCTCTTCCTTTAACAGAACAAGTTCCTAGACAGAGTTTAGTTACTGGCTTTTCCCAAAGACAAACATAATAGCTTATATCAGACCTTACAGAGCTGGGACTATAGAATTTTCTATTTTTCCTTTAAAAGAAAGGTAGTGATTTAGTTGGCTTATATGCAGTATAGCATAAAATAAGCAAACAACACAGAAAAATGAGCGAGGAAGGAGAGAAATGGAAGTAGAGGGAGGCAATTTAAGCAAAACAAGAACAATCAGGTGCTTGTTTGCTGCTGGTAAACATATTACCTGACATGAAAAGGAGCAAAGCAAATATGAGCAGATCTGACTGTTCCCAAAAAGATAAGAAATTCAAGTCATATTAAAGAAAGTTTTAGTCTGTTGAGTTGTTCCTGCTCTAACAAGTCTTGGTCACCACCCAGTGGAAGTCGATCTCAACTACAAGACTTTTACAGATAATTGCTTCAGGAGGCACTAACAGCCTCATGCATTGAATAGCAGACATGTAATTGGACTAAAGTGCTTTAAGTGCTCTCTCCGGTGAATAACAGTCTAGTCCTTAATTTCAGCACCAGAATACATGCACTTTGACTGTTCTAACACAATTTTCAAGGATGGTAATGGTCACAAAAAACAACTCTTAAAATGACATCTTGATATTTTGTGTTTATTTTCCATCAGTGATGTCCCATCTTACTTCTTCAGTTTACAAGTCCAACAGAATTTTAAAGAAATTTAAGTGCCTGCACTAGAAGCTCAAGCTGCTGTCTGAAAGTCAACCTCTGCTCCTCCTCCTTTATATGCCATCATCAGCAAAGGAGTTACTAAAATGAAATCTTGCCTGACAACTTGAAGGTAGAACAAAATACACTGCTTGCCTTCCTCCTGCTATATCACTTCTGTAATACCGACAGTAAGGAAAACTTACTTTATAAACACCTGCATTTAGATAAACAATAGAAATGTTAACAAATTTGGTCATCAACCAGAAGATACAGGTGGCCAGCTCTATGTCTGTAAGCTGCTTTTGCAAAAAAAAAATTCTAAAATTAACCACTCCTAATTACAACCCGAATTCCATGCTTCTTCCAGAAAATATACTTTCTTGAAAAGTCAGTTTAAAATAGGAATATGAACAAGGACCAGTATAACTATCTGGATCATACTTTTAAAAAGCATGCAAGTTTTAAACAGTAAAAATTTTTAAATGATGCAAAGCCAATGTCTAAAACTGCTGAAAATAATACACTAAGTATATTAGTATAATTCCATATATTAATTTCCTTCATAATATTGTAGTTATATCACACCAGAAACAAGGCATAAAAATTAGTTGATTAAAATATGAAGTGCATTATATGAAATAGCTACTTGTATATTCTTCAAGCACAAGTGAAAAATCCAAAATTCCTCTGAAACAAAACACAACCAAAAGAGAGACACCATCAGAAACAGGAAAGTCAAGCTGACTTACATATTTCTATTGTTTTGGCTGTCAAAAGGTGCATTAAAGGCAGAGAATAGACTATATTTAATAGATTATCAACCTAGTATATACTTCTGCACTTTCACTGATGAGTATTTAAAATAGACAGATATTTGAATAAAAGATATTGATAATAAATTTAATAAAATACACCGGTAAAGATAAATAGCAGATAAACATTTAAAAGTTTATGGCAAATGCAAGATTCAAATTTTGCTAGTTTTTCCTGAATATAGAAAAGGCTGGGAGAACTAGAAGAACTGAGTCAGAGTTTAAAGCTGGTGTTAAAATGCACAAACATAGTTAAGATGATCACAAGGACAAGGGCAGATTCCAAATTTGCCAATACTGCTTTAAAATTAAGGTATAAGACCTTTATCTCTGATTTAAGGCCTTCTCAGCTTCTTAAGGTCTATTAAACTTTCAGTGATAAAAAAAAAAATCCAACCCAGGACCCCTCTAACCTCCCTTTTCAGGACACCTTATACCAAAATGCAGGTAAGAAATTGTCTCAAGAACAGACCTGAGAGCCTTCAGCCTTGAAGGTGGGCCTGTCTTGTTTATGAAGCACTAGATTAATAAACTATTTTCAGCAACTTATTTTTAAGTAGAATATGAAACTTTCACTGGTAAGCACTTCTGTTTATTAAGGTCAGACACTATAAAAAATATGTATTAATATATAAATATTGTTTATTAATAATTGCATTATTTACATAGTCCTACTGGAATAACTTAGAGCAAAGCTGGAAATTCTATCCATATCTTGTGAGTATTCAAAGAATTTTGCTGCTGTTTGGAGTAACAGCCAAGGAAAGAATCTGTATCAAGAAATTCTGGAAATCAATGGGGTGTACCAAGAAAATTCCTTTCTCTATGCTCTAGACATCGTCCTTGAGTTAAGAGATTGTCCACTCTGTCAAATCTGGCTCCTTGAGATGTAAACAGGAATCATACGGTTTTAGATGAGTGTGCTGTTTAAGAACCAGCCATGGTGTGGACACCCTTCATAATGTTCCAGGCAATCCAGAAAATACCAATTGTCTTTTCTACTAAATTTGCTTCAGGATATGTCAGAGCAGTACCTTAAAGGACAGTCTCTGCCGTAGAGCTGTCACAGCCTGCCTCGCTGAGGGCTTGATAACCAAGCGGCTCACCAATAAGAAGTGTGCTTATCCACACAGCTTACTGTCTCCATAAAGTCACTGAACAGGGATGCCTACTTTGGGTTTTGAGAACAGCACTTAAGTTGCAAGTCATCCTCTGAAGGTTGTAGTTGCTAAGTTCAGGTTATCCTATACTGGCCAGCAGTTAGACTAGAACTTACCACAAAGATGAATGAAAATCCATGGTCTGCTTTATGCAAATAGCCCTAGTACTGGCAAAAGCATTTCACCTGCATCCAAAATTAGCACGATCCCCTTAACGTCCATGTTCTGGCTGAGCATTTTAAGGGTTTTATCAGTGAGAAAGTGTTAAATGAAGTCCCTTCCTTCCTCTCTGCTCTGAAGGGAACAAGGAGCTCCTTAATTCAATGGAAGAAGCCATGGAGGAAGCAAGCCAGAGAAAGCTACATCAGACATAAGCAGACATCCACTTTAAAGTAACACAAAAGTTATTACCTCTTTTAATATCCTACTGCAGCTTACCCTACTAGGGCAGGAAAATCTATACTGCCTAGCAAAGGATGCCAGATGGAAAATTCCACTGAGCTTAATTAGCTCACTGCTATTCCTGGATGACTGATACTGATGCAACTGTAAGATGGAGATTTTTTAGTTTTTCCTAACATGCAGTTTTACTTTAGTTCTTAAAGGTGTATTGTTGAAGATAGGAAGTAGTGCTTTGATTTCAGCTGAGAAAACTAAAATAAACACTATCTTCTCAGGCTACAGTGGATACTTAAATGAACAGTCTAGTATTTTTTGTGTGTATTACTGCATGACATAAAATGGTTTCATAAGTTTTACATAAAATCAGAAAAAAAAATAGTAAAAAGAGACTGAAGGTATTAGAGCCAGACAGACACATGTATTGCGTTTGCATGGCAAGGTTTTGGTAGCGGGGGGGCTACAGGGGTAGCTTCTGTAAGAAGCTGCTAGAAGCTTCCCCCATGTCCGACAGAGCCAATGCCAGCCGGCTCCAAGACGGACCCACTGCTGGCCAAGGCCGAGCCCATCAGCGATGGTGGTAGCGCCTCTGGAATAATGGATTTAAGAAGGGAAATAGTTGTGGCAGAACAGAAACTGCAGCCAGACAGAGGAGTGAGAAGATGTGAGAGCAACAGCCCTGCAGACCCCCAGGTCAGTGCAGAAGGAGGAGGAGGAGATGCTCCAGGTGCCGGAGCAGAGATTCCCCTGCAGCCCGTGGGGAAGACCATGGTGAGGCAGGCTGTCCCCCTGCAGCCCAGGGAGGTCCACGGGGGAGCAGATCTCCACCTGCAGCCCGGGAACAGAGGACCCCACGCCGGAGCAGGGGGATGCCCGAAGGAGGCTGTGACCCTGTGGGAAGCCAGCACTGGAGTAGGGTCCTGGCAGGACCTGTGGCCCCATGGAGAGAGGAGCCCACGCTGGAGCAGGTTTGCTGGCAGGACTTGTGACCCCGCTGGGGACCCACGCTGGAGCAGTCTGTGCCTGAAGGACTGCAGCCCGTGGGAAGGACCCACGCTGGAGCAGTTTGTGAAGAACTGCAGCCCATGGGAAAGACCCACACTGGAGAAGTTCATGGAGGACTGTCTCCTGTGGGAGGGACCCCACACTGGAGCAGGGGAAGAGTGTGATGAGTCCTCCCCCTGAGGAGGAAGGCGCGGCAGAGACAACATGTGATGTACTGACCCCAACTCCCACTCCCCATCCCCCTGCACCACTGGACGAGGAAGAGGTAGAGAATTCGGGAGTGAAGTTGCGTCTGGAAAGAAGGGAGGGGTAGGAGGAAGGTGTTTTAAGATTTGGTTTTATTTCTCATCCTCCTGCTCTGATTTGATTGGTCAAAAAATTAAACTAATCCCCCCAAGTCAAGTCTGTTTTGCCCATGACAGTAACTGGTGAATGATCTCTCCCTGTCCTTATCTTCACCCATGAGCCTTTTGCTATATTTTCTCTCCCCTGTCCAGCTTAGGAGGGGAGTGTTAGAGCCGCTTTGGTGGGCACGTGGCATCCACCCAGGGTCAACCCAGCACACAACACATGAGCAAAGCTGAATGTCCAGAGAATGCTCAGAACCTGTAGAAAAATACTATTGCCTGGAGACAGTGATTAGGAAAGCCAAAATGAACATCAGAGTGGGAAAATAAAAAAAAAAAAAATTAAAAAAAAACCCAGAGGCTCGTCAAATTCTTATGAAGAACAAATGAGGCAACTCAACTACAGATAATAGCAGATAATAGCAGACAAATCAGCTAGATTCCCAAGGATTAGGATGAAGGCATTTTATATTTATCTTGTGAAAGGTTAAGTAATGTTCCCATTTACCCCCGGCAAAAATACACCACACAGAGAGGCCTTCCCAGGCTACTTTGAAATTAAAAAGAAAAAAGCTTAATTCCTCATCCAGCACCAAAATATACTTCACTTTGGCTTTGCTTTTCCTATTTTTATTTTAAACCTTCCTCATTCATGGCAGGGGGATGGGTGCGGGGAGACATGGACAGACAGACGACATTTTATTGTCATTGATGTTGCTTTAGCTATCCAAAAGAACTAACCAATATGGCTCAAAACAATTACTGTCCTGTCAGCTAGCCATACCAGAAGTTACACTTGAGTGTACAAAGTATGAAACCAAACAACTTGCATTGCATTGCCAAACTGTCTCAGAAAGAAGATACATTCACTACCCTTTGCTGTTGGTCTCCACAAGAAGACTCCTTGTGTCTCACTTTCTGTTACTGCATTGCAAGGTAGATGGCTCTTACATCACCTAAAGCCTCCTTCAATTTTCTGTGAAAATCCAGAGCATTCTCAAACAAAATTTCACTTGAAGGCATTTTACATTCTCCCAAAAGAAAAGCCTTAAAACATAAATAAGTTAGGAACAGACTGTTTGCCTTAACGTTTTTTTTTTTTCCATCAAGAAAATTTCCAGTAAATTCTGTATTTTCCACAGAAACTCTCAACATGAGTTACATGCATGTGATTTTCTGGGCTGGAAGATACATTAACTCCATCATGTATCAAACTAGAAAAATCTTTCCCAACTCTTCAGCTACCACAGTTTCAAGTAGAAACTAGAAACTTCTCACTGGTGAGATTTACTTTACTACATCCATGAAAAATCTACCCATCTACAAGCAATTAAAAGTTTTGGGGGATAATCCCATCACCGTTCAAACATAATCATGGAGAACTCTGTATTTAAAAATTAACAGAAAGCACTCTCATGTTCTATCTTCCTTTAACATGATGGAGTGGAACTGATGCTAAAAGACAAACTTCCCCATTGACATATTTGCTTACATCTAGTCACCATGACCAAGCATCAGCTGTGACAAGATATCTGGCAAAGCACACAGCTGAAGAGTAGTGCTGAAAAGAGCAACTTGCTCTGAAGAAAGAATAAGTCAAGACTGAAACCTAGCTTGTGGAAAAAGGATGGGGTGAAGGCAGGATGGGAGAGCTGGGATTAGAAAGGGGAAGCAGCAATGCACGTAGTAACATGGAGAAGAAATGCAGACTCACAGAACACAGTCTGTAGATGAGAAGGACCAAGAAGACTGAGAAGACGAAAAGACAAAAGCAGGAACTAGACTTAGACCTACTGTGGGTGGGAGAAAGCGTACTGGAGAAACGTTATAGAAAGTCAGAAAAAGGGCAAAACACAGGAACAGGGAGCAAGAGAAATGAGAAACTCTGACGAGAAGCCAAGACAATAGGAAACAAATGTACAGAGAATGTTTGTACTCCAGAGGTACAGATCTGCTGAAGAAACAGATGAAACAGGTATCTATTTGTGATGAGTAGTCCTGAAACAGGCCAATACTGCATACAATAAATAAGGTCTACAGAAACAGAAGAATTAAGTTCATTAATGAAAGAGCTTCAGGAAAAAAATATCACAACAATGCTACATAGGCAAGCTTTATTCTGACACTTCTTAACTTCTGAAAGCTAATCATAGCAACTTAATAAATGTATTTTAAGGTAATTTCTGCCATACTTTTAAAATTTTAAAAGACATATTCTTTTTCTCACATACTATTTTACAATTAGCAAGCATAAAGAAAAAGGACTCTGAATAATCACAAGAAAAATTCTAATTAAAGATTGTGGAGGTAGGCACAGAAAAGATAATAGAATCTTAATACAGGAAGAAGAGATCCTGTACACATTTTGTAACTAGTGCCCCACGAAACAACCACCTCCACTCTGCAACCGAAAAGCACAAACACAAAGGCTGAGAAGAAACAAAGAAAACGATTCACTTAAACACCCAGAAGGTCTATCACCTGCAAACAATTAAAAATCTGGATTTGACTAAGAGAAGAAACTATTTGACCTGAAGTTTGTTCCATAGCTAATCGAGCTACAAAACAGACTGGATTCTCAGGCAACAATGTTGCTTGAAATAATTTGAAAACTTGATATTTAATCTCCTATCTTAAAGATTTTATAAATCCAAGTTAATAAAATTATCAAGACACAGGATGTTTTAAAGTGCTTTGCCATTAGCTTACAACCAGTAAACAAAACACCAAAAAAAGAGCAAACTCATGAAATGAAAGGTGTTGATTTTAAACTGTAAAATGTTTTTTTTTGGGGAAAAAAACAACAACAACAAAACAAAAACTAAAACCTACACAGTGATGAATAGATAAATATTTGCACAGTTTTTAATGGCATGAATTAACACTTCAAAAATGGACAATGTGTGAATAGCTCCAAACATCTAAATCTGCATATGTTCAAGTTTCTTACCAGCTACTGGTAAATCCAGCTTTGCCCGTTTCAATTCTGATAGAGAATTTTGGAGCTGGTCTATTACAAAGTCATCTTCATAGAAGAAATCCTTGGCTAAAGACTCCTGCAGAAATTCTACAAGCTCTTCCATTTGTAATTTCATCAGATGCTCTATATAGGAAGAAATTATTATACATTAAAATATCTTGATTATGGACATTGGAAAATGCACTTAAGACATTAGATGCTTTTGTTTTCAAAGTAGAATGAAAAACACTTCTTAATTAAGCAGGTAACAGAATTTTACATCAGAAATCTATAAAATGCATTAAAAATTCACTTGCAAATCAGCATGGAAGTACTTTCTACTTATCATTCTCTACTTAGGACAATGTTTTCCAGGAAGGGGCATCTTCAGAAAACTAACTACAAGTCACCCTCCCTCAGCCTTATGTCCAACAGCTTCAGGTCTTTATTTTTCAGCCTGCATCCTTAGCTTACAAAATACTGCTGTAGATCTGTAAATCATACATCATCTCTCTTATTAAGAGCTTTGAAAAGCAGTAAAACATTTTGAAGATTTGTATTTACAGTATCTTCATTCACAACTGAATTAACTTCCAATGAAATGATGATGGCAGTTCACATTTCAGAACCATTGCTTCAGGCTCTCTGAAAATTCAGGTACTTTTTGCTACTTCAATCAAATTCAGGTCATACTTTGAAAGTCATTTTACAGTTATCAGATTATTTTTCTTTCCCTTTCTACACAGCAGTAAGGCCATGTTTCCCACACAAACCTATGTGGCTCGCAAGTCTGCAACTGTGTAACTATGTAACTTCTTTAAGCATATGTATGCCATCAAAAGTTCCAGAATGTACAATTTCTAAACAGAAACCATAAAAAATGTTTTTGCACTGTAATAAAAATGCTCTTGGCATATATTCCACAATGGCACTTTGACTGGATAGCTATACTATTAATGTTTTTAAGGGTAGACAAGAGACTGGAAAACAAATCAGAGCCGTCTTCTGCCACCTTCTCTACCAGTCCTCCAATCTCTTCTCTGCTGCCATAAGGTACTCTCGGTGTTTTAATCGTGGAAGAAGTTGCTACGTACTTGTCAAGCAAGCAAACCTGCACTCAAGACTTTTTCCTCAGGTCTTCTCATAAAAAGAGTAGTGAATAAAAAAAAATTAAAATAAAAATTCAAGCAAATGTCTATTTGCAAATAAAGAAAAGAAACCAAAATGCTAAGCCTAACAATTTGCCTCTAAATGTTTAGCTTTCTTAAGTACAATAATTAAAAAAGTAACCTTTTTCATTTTTCAAAGCAGTTTATGAACAGACTAATGAATACACCCTAGTGAGACAGTGAGGTAGTATCACCACAGTTCAAGGAGGGTAAACTAGCATGCAAATTAAGACATCAATTCTGCAGGCTCCATGCAGACCTCTGAATTTACATAGAGTTAAACGACTTCACTAAGAAAGCCAAAGTCCCAGAGCAAGACTATCAAACTCGAGCTACAAGGTATCACCCTGAGAAATGTTCAAGCATATTTAGAAGCTAACATCCATCCTCAAAAGCTTTTTGGATCCTTCGGAACTTAAGGTGCTAAACCACTTTGGGGAACCAGACATAAATGCTTTGGGCAATTCTTCTGTTCAAAATCTCAAATCTTACTTTACCCAAAGGCAAGAGATGGAAGAGAAGGCCATCCAGGCAGACTACAGAAATTCTGAATTTTAATTACATTCTTGGACAAACAACAGCATAGAGAGAGACATATGATTCCTCATTGCTGAGTTGTTTGCTGATAAGAGTTTCAGGCACTTAGTGGCATACTCTGGATTCTTTGTGAGCTTTTCAGATTAATTTAAATCCTGTAGGGGCTAACAAGCCATTTCCAAAATGTGGAACTACAATATTTTTTCTCCATTGTTTAATCAGCAATGCAGCTCACCTCATGTTGATGTTTAAAAAAATTTCTTACTGTAATAAATATTTTTGTTTGGCAATCACACTGTATTGGGTCTGGCTGAGATGGAGTTAATTTTCCCCACGGCAGCCCTCATAGTGCTGTGCTCTGTATTGGTAGCTAGAAAGGTGTTGATAACACCCCGGTGTTTTGGCTACTGCTGAGCAGCGCTCGCACAGCATCGAGGCTGTCTCTCCAACATTTTCGCCCCCCTCACCAGTAGGCTGGGGCTGGGCAAGATCTTGGGAGGGGACACAGCCAGGACAGCCGACCCAAACTGGCCAAAGGGATATTCCACACCGCATGGTGGCTGCTCAGCAATAAAAGCTAAGAGGAAGGAGGAGGAGGGAGGGACATTCGTTATTACGACATTTGTCTTCTGGAGAAACCGCTACCTGTATTGGAGCCCTGCTTCCAGGGAAGTGGATGGGAAGTAGAGAATAAATCTTTTGTTTTCCTTTGTTTCCACATGCAGCTTTTGCTTTATTAAACTGCCTTTATCTTGACCCACAAGTTTTTTTCCATCTTCTTTTCTCTCCCCACCCCATCCTGCTGAGGAGGGGAGTGATAGAGCGGCTTGGTGGGCACCTGGCATCCAGCCAGGGTCAGCCCACAACACACACATTAATAAAACAAAGATTTTTGATCTTTTTGTGCATTAGGAAGGAAAAATACCTGTCAGAAATAGCACAAGGCAAATGGGAAACTAAGATTTTCACACAAGGTCAAGCTACACAAAATAAGACCACCACCAGCTGAATCTGTTTAGCATTCAAATGTTTGAGAGATTTCTTACTTCTGTGTAGTTTCAGAATTGTGTAAGACATAGCAGTGAGAATCCGCTCTCCTTCAAGTATGTAGATATCCCATATCCTGAGGCTTAATGTAAAGGGAGTCTGCAATAACATAATCAGGCAACACTGTGAAACAGTTTGTCCCAAGTCACAATTAAAAACAGAAATAGAAAATGAAAAACATACTCACACGATCAAGGAAACACTGGAAAAACCACTTTGTTGTGTAAAAGCTAGTGGACATATCCTGGGAGTCCTGTAAAAACCGCAGTTTAAAAATACTCACAAAAATCAAGTAATGCCTTGCACTGTCCATGAAAAAACATTTTCACCTTGTGGCCAATGTACCCAATACTCACCATAAAGAATTAATTTAACTACATGAAACACTGCTACTTCAATCCAACAAATACAATTTCTGTCTTTTATATTTTTTTGTCATCAGCTTCACCACCCGAAGAAACATGCATTCAGAGATGCAGAGGTATTAACACATCTTGGACCTCCATCTTATTCTTGGGACAGAGGTAGCAGAGGATTAAATCCTCTCTCAAGAAAAAAAAAAAAAGAAAAAGAAAAAAGAAAGATATTCTGGAGCAACCAAAGTTCAGGCACTGAGTCCCTTTAGTCTTTCATTTCTCTATAGCAAGGTTGCCAATTCACATCAAAGGTTGAAAAGATTTTGTGACAAGAATATTTATCTACCAGAAATCAGCCTAAAACAATCAAATTCTTCAAACCCAGGACCTCAGAACAGCACTTAGACTGATAAGGAATTTAATTCCTTAATTAAGGGCCTAATTACCCCTACAGCATAGATGGTCCATCTGGTATGCCACCCCATTCAAAGATGACTAGAGCTTCTTTGCAGTTTCATGGAGCTCTTCAAAGTTCTTTGCACAGTTAGAGGAAAAGCCACAGTAAAAGTTGAAAAGTTAAGAAAATCTGAATTTTGACTTTGGGATAACATCACATTCTATTGCTTGCCACGTTCATCTTTTCCAAAAATTTCCAGTTTACAAACCCTGATTAAGCAATGGACCAAATCTAAAAATTTCAATTATACAAACACTGAATAAACAATGGTCCAAATCCCTCTGGCTTATCTGCAGGCTTTACCTTCATCTTTCAGCGAGTTAAAATGAGCTCATCTTAGTGATACATTCACAGTAAGAAATGAGGAAAAATAATTCGTAATATAATTGAAATAATCTTTGAGATTTTCATTTTGAGAGTCTTTAAAAAAAGCAGACAGAACAAAAACCCACCTTATTTTGAGACTTTTCTAACCTGCATGAATGGCCATCAGCCTACTGAAAGACAGATATAATGGACCATGCCTTTCCCTGATAAAAAACCTGATTGCTATTAAATTTAATGCCACTAAAGTAATTCACACAAAAATAGAATTAAGTTCTGATTTAAAACTGAGAAGAAAAATAAATAATAAATATATATAGAGAGTGAATGTCTTCTGGATCCCTCTAAACAAGTGGCCAAGAACTCCCTCAGAAGGGAGCTATCAAAGCATTTTATTTAAACTAGCTTTTTCAGTTATTAAAGCAACTTACTGCACTTTTCTGAAACTTTCTTTTTCAAGTGACCCAAAGTGGGGGGGGAGATGAGTGACGGGGACGGAAGACAGAAAAAAAGTTCTTGATTATTAAATGCAGTAATAAGAGGTATGTAAGCAATATACAAAATTTAATAACGTGCCAGCCTCAGGTTGTATCACCTCAATCACATATAATTTGGATTTTTGGAAAGTGTAAGGGCCATTTACCATTTACTGTTAAAACCACCCAATCTTCTTGGGATTACTTCGTATTTTGTTCCTAAAATGTGAACCTCAAAAATGAGAATAAGACTGCATACAAGAATCATCTTGCATGTACTGTAAAAACTAAATCTGCAACTTTCATTTCAGAGTCAAGTTAGTTACAGAACTGGTCTTGATTTTTATTTTTTTTTTTAATATGATAAGATCGTCCTGCATGACTAATTTTGACTTGACCTTTTAATAGAAGAGTCATTTTTTTTTCCTAACCAGATCTGCCCATTTCCATGTTATGAGCAGGTCTTACAGCATGTTGTTAAAAAAACACATGAAATTCTATTTTATAATACAACAGGCACACATTAGATGCAATTCATCATTGCCAAGGTGCTCGTCTGCTCCCAAATTGTCTTTTTTTTCTTTTTGTAAGGAGATAAAATACTAAACAGAAAATAATATAGTCCTGGGAAGGTAATGTTTGTAGAGCAGCTATTACTCTTAGATGATGTTGCTGCAGCTGGGCATCATTTACGCTACCTTTTAAGACTTGGAGATGGATTCTGGCAGAATCAATGTGATTGTAAAAGAAAATTCTTGATGACTATTGGAAGGGCATTTTTCTCCCCTTAGAAAAATAATTTGTTCCTTAGAATAAATACAGCCAATATTAGCAAAAAAATAAAGAGCATATTATTACCTATTTAAGAGCATTAGAAGGGACAACACTCAACATTTAGCTTCGTGAAAATACTACTGAGTATGTGCAAATTTTAAAAGGACCGTTAAGTCCTCTTATAAAGGTTATTTTTTAAACAGAGACTAAAACTGGTTGGTTGCAAAGTCACCTCTGTCCAGAGATGAGCCACAAAGCTCTACACACAATAAACTCTTGATAAAATGTTTTAACATCAGCTTGCTATACAGCAGTTTGCTCAAGTCCAGGTAGAAGGACCACATATTTTCCTCAACTCAGAGGTCAAAAGTGAGACAGACACCCAATTTCATTACACTCAGGATCCAATTTTATCATAACTCTGCCAAGGTGCACCATAACTTTGTCTATAATGAAAATAACAGCACTTTTGCCTCTTAGAGCTTTGCATTTTTTTCTGAGGTTTGAGGTATTCTTAACCTAGTGTGTTAACCTGAACTGAAACAAGGTAGCAAGCTGTAAATTACAAATGCTTTTATTGTGATATAAATACTTACCAAATGCTGCTTAAGTTTGGACAAAAATTTTTTCAGTATTTTGTCATGATGTTCTTGAAACCTCAACAGTTTTGGAAAACCAGGAATAAAAAAACCTAAGAAAAGAAGTTGATGATGTAACAGGTGTATGTATAATAAAAATTATATTAAAAAAAGGCATTCAGACCTCTGAGAACATTATCCTTCCGTATGACCACTGGATCTGAAGAGATATTCATAGCATTATTATTATGTCCACATACAGATACGCACATACTCCTGCCCAGATGACTACAGCAAAACATCAATACATTCCTTTAGTGACTATTATTAGTTTAGTAATGGTACATGACAGCAGATCCATCAGTCTTATGTTAGTCTACCCACTATAAGTTCATGGGGAAACCAAATTTATAATTATCCTTTAAAAAACAAAACAAAAACCCCACAACCACACCAACTAAAACTTTTAAAAGCCAAAAAGACATAAATCAGGATTATGCCCAGCAAATTCATGATAGAAGGGCAAAGAGCATAGGCAGCTACTAGAACCATCTGCACTGAAGAAAAGGCCATAAAAAAAGAAGAGGGATATTCTACCAATACAAATATGAATATATACTATAGGTAAGGATTGTGAGCTCATACAACTGAAACTAAGGGCACATTAAAAATCTTGAATAGCTTTAGTGATCATACACTGGAAAAGAAAAGCACTAAGATCCCCTTCCAATTGAGTTATCAGCAAAGTTTAAAAAAAAGGCTCAGAGCAAACATGTAATACTAGCCAAATAACTTGAAATGTAAAGGAAAGCTAGCACAGCTACACAGGAGGAAAAGAAACCATTCAAAGAAGATCCTTCAAAAAGCTGAAGCTGTGTTCAGATCAGAAAAACAGAGATGATCAAACACTGGCAGTAGAAAAATATGAAAAACAAGCCTCCCCCCAAAAAACAAGTTACAAAAGACATTAAAAAAATACTAATAGACCTATTTTCAAACACCTTGGAAACAGAAAGCGTGACAGAGAATTTGTAGGTTCAACAGTTTGTGAAGATTTTTAGAAGTGCTTAGACAAGATAAAGTCAAGACTAAAAACAAGTTAAATTTTTGCATTTAAGATACTGGGAAGGTTCCCAAGTCAGAACCCTAAACAGCTCTAAAAGAACTCAAAGATCAACTAGCTGAAATACCGATTCTGTGAAACCTCTTGCTTAAAATACCAGGAGCCTGGAAAGTGGACGACATGATGTCAGCTTTTCTTAGACTAGTTTTCAGTCCAATATTGGTCCAATATTTAGGCCAATACTCTGAGAGGAAACTGACAGAGACCATAACAAAGAAAGTTGTGGTAAGTGGATGTCCAGATGGATGGAATGCACCAGAGAAGAGTCAACATGGTTTTTACAAAGAGAGGTCATGTCTCTTAAATCTACTGGGCTTCCTGGAAGAAATCAGCAAGCATGTAGGCACAAAGAGCAGTGGATATTGCCTGATTTGACTTACAAAAAGTACTTAATAGAGTCTATCACTGAAGTAGCTTCATGTCTTCAGTCCATCTCCTAAAGCAGCTAATCCAATGAGTTAAAAGATCGTAAAATAAAAAAGACAAAAAAGCTTCACCTATGAAGTTGCATAGGAGTTTGTACTGGGACCTAAGCTATTTGACACGTGCCATGTGTCTGCACTGTGAACAGTCAAGTCCTAGCCATCCTGAAAGAGTACTGGAAAATCTGGAAAAGGCAAGAAGTCAGAAATTATCAAAGCATACAACCACTTCTATGTCAAGAACAGATTAAAACGCTATGGCTGATCAGCCTGCAGCAAAGAAACAACTAAGGGGAAATACCACCAAGTGCCAGCAGTGTACAGGTTATGAATATTCACTGTCTTCTCTAAGGCAAAATCTAGAGGGCATCATCAAGAAACCATTGTGTGACAGAGCCAAAACAAAAATGGAAGAACACAATCCAGAGTCAAACACAATGAATTATTTAAGGAAGAAGAGTCTACTGGAGACTATTAAAGGCAAAACAAATTTCCATCTCAAGAAGCTCATCCAGAAATTCTTTCAGCCTCTAACACATTTACCAGGCGGTGTTGATTCTTGGTTGCCTTATTCTCGACACTTCACTGACCATCTGTTGCTGGTCACTATCAGACACAGGACACTGAGTTAAATAGGTCTAGTACAGCAATCCCATATTCTTAGGATTAAAAAAGGCTACAAAAACCCCTCAACAGTTTTTACTTCTAAACGATAGACAGTATGGAAACTGGAAAAAGTATGAACACAGAACACACGTCACTTCAAAAAAACCAAAAGAATCCCTAAAAAGTCCCAAATCAAAAAGAAAACTCTAGTTACCAAATATGTAATTCGGTACATGGTCACTAAACTGCAAGATTTACTATCTCAATTTCACACAGGTTTAGTATTTCATAGATACAAATGCACATTCTATCATACTTAAATGTCAGGTTGCATATTAGGAAATTTTGCTAATATAGGCGAGGTGTTTGGGTTTTTTTTCTTAATCTAAACAGTGAATGACTACATCAAAGCTAATTAGCCATCATTAACAACATTCAAAGGTGCTTTTTCCATAGGAAGTTCTTTCAATTTATATCTACCAACTCATTATCTTGAATTTTTAAGACTATAAAAACACCAATGGAAAGAGCTTTCAAAAACCTAAACCATTTTCAGGGTCAGATACCTGTATTTTATCATTTAGAGACTTCACATTATCCATACATTACGAAACCTCAAAGGCCAAATTCACCCCTTGATTTCAGGTGGTTTGTGCTAGAAGTTAGTCTGCCTATGTATCTAAGACACATGGGTTGCACCCAAAAAAAGCATTCCAGGTTTCCAGATCACAAGCAGAAGAGAAAAACAGATGAAAACTTTCTCTATGAAGAAGAACAAACAGTTGGCAAACAGTGCTTGAAACTACTTTCCCCAAAGAACACAGAAAAAGTGCAGTTAGATGACACCAGTTAAGTCAGTTTTAAAGTTTCCCTTCCAGAATCTACAGTGATATTTACAGTAATTCTGCACTGTGGCATAAACTCATTTAAAACACATACATTCAAAGAATCATAGGAAATCTAGGTTGGAGGGGACTTCTGGAGATTATCTGGTCCAACTTGCTGAAAGCAGGACCTTAGATTAGGTTGGTAACATTTAACAAATGATAAATTTGGAACATTTGAGTTATAATTAAGGTTTTGTCAGCATATCTATAAATGCAAACTTTCTTAACAGATGTTGCCAAGACAGCTTCAATGTGTGTATAAACCTACGGCATGATGGTTCGTATACCCCGTGGAGGAACTCATCAAACCTTAGGCTAATCAAAGCTCCCTCCTTCCCTCTCTAATCACTCAACAGGTGTGTGCCCTGTAACTCGGGGTGGAAAGAAGGGAAGGAATGAAGGAAGGAGAGAGGGAGGTCTGAATGGGGTATCCAGTAACAGTTATGCAGGCAGTGTGCTGACTCCCATACATACACAAGCACACATCTGCCTGCGTAAGTCCATCACCAGCTACCATACAAACCCTTTTGTTCATCACAGCAAGTTCAAATGATGACTACAAAAATCAGCCTGAGAAATTCATGTTAAGAGTTCTCCATTAGCATGACATTGCAAGGTTAGGATGCTTTCCTGTTTTTTAAAAAAAAAAAAAAAAAAAAGTGACACGGACAAAACACTGAGACATAAAAAACTGGAAAGTTTTAAAATCCTGTTTAACACTGTACAGCATCTTAAAAAGGCAACCATGCCTATGCGAAGCTCCCATGTATCAAAACCAGATCAACTGATTTGGTATATAATGACTTGATTTAGACTTACTCCCCCAAACACCTAAAATTTTCTATGAGCTTTGAGGAGCTCAACATTCTACGCAGTTGTAGTTGCATAGCTCTTGATTATTATTATATTTATAGATTTTTTTTAAGATGCTTTTAGTCTGTGTTATCATTGTGTAAAGCTCCAAGCAAGTCTTTGACTCATAATGAATTCAGAATGTCACTTATGACACCAATCCTCACATGAGATTGTGCTTTTTGGGTATTTTAAAGGCGATAGCTTTGCAGAAGTATAAACAAAAAAATAACCAACTAGCACTTCATCTTGGGGGTGAAGAACATCCAAAAACACTGAAAAGTCAAAAGATATCGCAGTATGAAAAAGTCTTAAGCAGGGAAAAGGAGATAGAGCTTGTTGGAAATTTGCTAAAAAGCCTAAGTTCTAGATAATATTTACTTTTTCAGACTTCCAAGAAAGACAGCTTTTCTGAATCACCACATCACTAACATCTACAAAAGATGTGGGAATTCCTGGAGTTGTTCCATACCAACAGCCATGGAATATGCATAGATCATATTAAATCTGGCATGGAAAGAGAGGACTATCAATAACATAAAAGGAACAAGACTGTGAGAGCAGGAAATACTGTACGTGGCAGAGAAAACCAAAAAACCCAAACTTAATGCCTAGATACAAGTCCATTTTTTACTATAGATTCCTGTCCTGCCAAATGATAGCACAGCCGCAATATTATTTAACACATTCTGGATTAAGTTTCCACTACTATTTTATTGCTATGTAGATCTCTACCTAACCAGCTTTCAATTGGTTACATTCCCTGAGAGATTAAGAGGAAAGGAAACCATCTGATTTTCATTAAGAACTATTTGAAAGGTATCACATATTAAAAAAATTACTTACCATTATGGGTGAGAGCTCAAGTGACATCCAATAGCCCCCCAATATAAAGCTCCCATTATGTCTTATTTTGGCTATACAGACAGAGCAGCATAGTTCCATTTTCAAATAATTTACAACTTAAATAGGGCAGGTTGAAACCTAATACATACTAAGTGACTTGAAACTCCATACCATGCATAGCATGCTTTGGACCAGAGAGAAGTTTCACCAAGGCCCAGAAGGCATCTTCTTCATTCATGTACATAAGGAGTAAAGCTGTGATCTGGCTCATTCCCTGACAGTATCCAACCTCCTGAAAATCAGACAGTGAAAATATTAAAACACTGAAAACAAAAGCCTCATAACTAAGGTTAACCTTAGCAATTAGTTTTTCCTTGAGCTAGTGGAGGAAAGAGGATGCCTGTCCTGATGGCCTAAGTTTGCTAATTACGACACCACCAAGCACACTCAATATTTAAAATATTGATAGATAGAAGGGATGATGCATAACCCTCCAACTGAAAAATAAACTGGAAGTCTTGACTGTCCATTAGAACTCTCTACTGATACACAAAATCCTTGTCAGTACTAATAATTTCAAGTAATGACATCATCTTATTCTCCGAATGGATGTGTTTTCCATTTAGTTGTAATTTGGGGTTTTTTGACGGGACAGGGTCTTGCTTTGTTTCGCTTTACAGTCAGGGCACCATCTGATAAACACAGGAGTTTTCAAGAGTGACCTGTAACTATAAACCTGCTCAAGTTTAGCAGCCCATAGCAAGCAGATGTAATAAACCCAAAGAAAAAAATTTTATTGTTCCAAAACTGGAGTATTTCCGCTGCTATTAATTTTGACTTTTATGGCAGGAACCAACTGTCACTATCATTTAGCTGCTCAGATAACCCCACTGATAAAGTATTTGTAAGGACAATTACTTAATTGTGGAATGACTTTTTTCAGGTTTACAAGTTCTTAGCAGAACTTTGCTCTAGAGATAAAACCAAAGCATAAGAATTGCTATACATTAAGAGGAAAAATGCAACAACATAAGTGCAAAATAAAAACCTCACTGTAGTATTCCCATCATTACACTTTAACAGTTGATTTTAAACAATATTTTTCACGCAACTTAAAAATACTAGTCCAATGTTCTATAGGAGATGTATGAAGGTCCTTCCAGAGTTTTACTTCTCAGTGTGTCAAGTCTGCTTACAAAGAAAAGCTTTGTAACATAAAACATAACAAGTGAAAGACAACAAATTCCAGCAATGTCAGTTCTTTTATAAGCCAACAATTATGAGGAAAAAGAAACTGAAACAGGACAGAAACCTTTAACAGAAAGGTTAAATTTCCTAGAACTTTGAAAAATGAAACAAAGTGGTATTTAATTAGGCTAACTGCTTAATTTCACTTTCTTCTTCTTAACTTTACATACTTTTACATTGAATTCTAGGGAGCTGCTGATGGATATAAAATGAAAGATGTACAAAAAAATGGCCAAAATGGGCACAAGGAATGAGGGATAGTGCATTAAAACCACAGTTAAATGCGGGCATGATAGCATTTCTGTTTCTTCTATTTTTAGCACGCAGCCAAAAGACATTACAAAATACATAAGTTTCTAACCCCTATGATATAGTCTGGAAACCCCACTCTAACTAATCCTCATCCAGAACTGCAGCCAAGACCGAGGGCTTAAGTAAAGATGACGCAACCTTTAAAACCATTTTCCATTTGGCATGGAAAGAGAGAACTACCAATAGCATAATACTCCAGGTTATAAAATATGCCTGTTTACTCCAACATGCACCTTCCTGCAGTGTGTTTTCCTTCCCATCATTCAAACAAATGGGAGGCATATTAATATAACAGGGGGAAAATATCAGTAGTATAAAACTCCAGCACAGCACAAATTCATTATTCTTATTAGACATAATACTTGGTTTTAGTCAAACTGTATGCACAGTTCAGTCTTTCCAATAAGATACTCATAATCAAGATGCTTTATTTTAACTGCAGCTCAAAACATGTCAACAAACAATTTATTTCGATGTACTTCCAAAGGTCTCTGAAATATTTGGTTTGGTTTGTTTTAGGAAGAAAGAAGATACAGAATTGAAGTTATTATCTTATGGCATGTTCAGAGAAACCATATTTAAGTGTGAAGGTATACAACTTACCGTATTATATATGGAATATGCAGCTAAAACATGGAATAAAGATTGTTGCCTGGAGAAATAAGAGTAGAAAAGGAAAATACTATAATATTGTCTTTTGTAAAAACAGAAAAACCTAAAAGTAGTGAACTATATTTTGGAAACCTGTTTCCCCAATTTGCCTTGTCTAGCACTAAGAACAGGATAGACCACACTTTACAATGATATGCACTTCTGATTTCAGACCAACATTATATTTAGCACTTTTCTGATGTTTTACATGTTGAAAGATTTCAGAAAAATACCTATAATACTTTGAGAAGGCAATGGTGTCAGATCATAATTTTTACAGACACGTAAAGTCAAACATAGGATGGGTACATTTAAAAAACTGATTTATTCTAAATGCCAAACTTTAAACACCCCAGACCTGATTTCTGTGCTTGTGGAACACTAACAGCTGTTACTAATTTCAAACAGAGATGTAGAAGAGTTGAAATACACAAAGCAGCCACAAAGGTGTCTTATTCTTGGCACCCAAATTAAAGGCTGCTTTAGTGTTTGCTACTGTCAAACTGAAGAAAAACAATACCAACTCTGATTCGGCATCCTATGCTCAGTCCTCCAGAGTGTACTGATCTCCATGTAGTTCAGAGTTAGACTTAAAAAGAGCTTTGTATAGGTCCTTTGCTTTCTGCAAAAACAGTCTAACTTGTGAAGGTACTAAGACAAAAAAAAAAACAAAAAACAAAAAACAAAAAACAACAACACACCCCAAAAACCAGCCAAAACAAAATTCTGCTCTTCTCAAACTGGGATATCAAAGTAATGATAGAGAGCTCTCATAATGAATTTTTAAACTCACACCTACTTTTTGTGATCTGTTGGGGAGAGAATTTGGAAACCTGAAACCCTACTTTCATCTACAACTAAAATTGCTAAAATTTAAACTGCTGAGTTTCACATACTGTCCTTTTTCTGTCCAGTAAAATTCTCTCTATCACTAATCAAATGTATAGAAATAGATATTACCAGGTTAAAAAAGAAAGCATAAGCAAAAAGTTGCGTATTTTCTATCAGAAAGAGGATGCATACTTGGAGAATTTTACCATTACATCTAGATTATGACATTTTTGCTTGCCCTCTTGCAGAACTGAAGCTTAGCCATTCTTCAGCAGCCAAAGTAAAGTGTAACCTAAAGTACTAGATACTAAGCTGGAGTCTTATTTTACAAGGATGAACTAAAAGGACCCAAATGTATACAGGAACCTTCTATATCTTCAGCTGACCATATGAAACTGAGCATAAGAGCTCAATCTCATTCATAGTAAGATACATAAAATGATGGTAGTTTTAGTACTATTTACACTAGATCATACCAGTAAAGACATGTGAAAGAATGAACCCTCAAAGACATACAGTCTACTTAAAAGTCAAACAAGCTATTGATTTACCCAGGGGACTTTATTTTATTGCTATGTGAAATGATTTCTGAATTTTTCATCAAGGCATCACTGGAAATGCATAATATATGTACAGTAATTCCAAGATCTATTCCAAGTGTGAAATTGCTTTATGCAGCCAAAGGCTTTCCTGTGAAGTCTGAGGGCATGCTCACAACACAGCTACAGGGACTGGAGCTGGCTCTGCTTGTGTTAACCCCAAACTGACGAGGTAGCGAGCTTCTGGTAACATCTAAAATGTATGCATAAAAACTAACTGGGGCCCAGAAACAACACAGTCATTTTTGTATGGCACTGTGTCAGTACTACTGAGAAGCGAGGCACGTCAGCTCAAGTACAGATAACACTGCACAAATATATCTAAACTACAGTGGCTGCACAGAATAGCTCTCAGCTTGGGAATTTCTGCTTTGTATTCCACCCTGTGTTGCAGCCACCAGAGAAATTCCCCATATTTAGAATTTGTCCACAAAATACCTAGAAAAATAATATAAGAAGATGTTTGTTTTATTATCACATTAAAGTCCACAGCTCTTGAGTATTGCTTTTTGAAAATAGCAGACTACTGTAGAATCTGCCTTGGAAAGAAAAGGAGATTAGAAACTGAACCTATACAGTCACAGAAGGGAAAAAATATCCTCTTCATCTCAGCAGGGTGCTGATGCTGCAAGCTAGCAACAATACTGATGTTTGTATCGCCACTTATTTCACTATTAAGCATTTTTAAACATGACAGCTGCCTAATATTCCTCGTCCAATGGCAGTAAAAAAAAATTTTTTTTTTTAAGAAATCTAAAAGCATTAAGGCCTACATTTGTAAATAATTAAATGCTAACATATAAAATACTGCTTTATTTGGTCTGAATTAGATACTAGAAGAGCAATATAAAATCCAAAAGAAGGCTAAAATCTCTGGGAAGATAAAAGTTATTAGAGATGCAACAAGTTATTTTGTTTTTGAAGATACACAGTTAAATAAAATGATTACATAATAAATTTTAATTTATTAGCTTGGAATTCCCGTGCTTTTGTATTTACAATATGCAAGACTTTTTATTAAATATGAAACAAAATGAGAACAGTTTAGAAATGGTTTTCTTTGGAATGCTACTGACCACCTCATAGTGAGGGAAAACTAGTTGGTTGGAAGTGACCATCTGGTTTTGTGGTAGTAATGGTAATTACATCATTGCACATAGACAATCCTGCTTTGAAAGTTTGGAGCTTACATTCAATATGCTTGCATAAGTTGAAGAGGCTTGAGGCCTGATCGGAAGTCAGTTTTAAGACAAGCAAAACAAAACCTTTTAATTTACTTACTTCACACCATATCTGTCTCGAAACATGATATGATCTCTATACGTTCGATTTACATCAAGATCAATTTGCCTAATATCTGGCGAAGACCCTCGTGCTTGACACTTCAATTTCTGGGAAAACAGTAAAGAACAGAAATTAAGTTTAAAACTGTGAGCTCTAAAATACCAGAAACCTGCCTGACTGTACACCTATATTGAGGTATTTGCAATCTCATGACTTAAAACACTTAATATAGAATAGCAGCTCACAAGATAACAATTTTAACACCTAAAATATGCATATACATACATACAAGTCAGGCACATTCACACAGTATTGATGTAAAAAGACCAATCCCATAACACACATTTTTGTGACATGCCATTCACTACCCATATTCAAGGCTATGTTTCAGCATTTCAAATTTATAATTGCTATTTCTCAGGTAGGCACATCACTGGAGAAAAACAGAAAGTGAATTTTACTACTCAGGAACAAGAACCTAAGATGCAAGTTCTCCAGACTACACATCTAGCAAATGATTTAGTGTGGTTTTCATACTTTTCCTGTGTTTTTCTTGAAGCAGAAGTAATAACTACATAGCTGCCAGCTATTATCTAAGTATAGATAATGGACATTTCTCCAGTCATTTCCTCTGTCTTTCTATTCTAATCTAATGTAGTTGTAGAATACCTCTACTTTAGCACTTGCTTTAACATTTTATAATTAAATCCAATTTTGCAATTGATTACTTAGGAAGCCTGGACAGGTTAGATTGCCACCTTTTTTTTTTTTGCACTTAGAATAATTTTCTCTTGACACTCATTCATTCATTCTCACTTCTGTCCCTAGAAGTTGAGTTTGCAAGACATTTCAAACTGGATTCAACATGGTATTTTCCAAACATTACATCTGAGCAGGCAGGCATTATTAGAGAATACCACAGACAATCAAAAAGCAGAACTCTACAGACTGTGGTTGCAAGAAAACAAAAAGATTTGAAGACAAAAATAAGAAAATCAAAGGGATCAAACAGGGAACAATAACATCCATTAAGTCTGCTGAGCACAACCAGAAGCTTCAGGCACATCGAGAATTACCTGTAAGTCATTGAACCAACTGGTATCGACCATTAACCAGCACAACACTAACCACAATCTCAGCTTCCTGCACCTTCCAGTATAATTTAAAGTACTAACATCCAGAACGATTTGTCCCCAGACCCAGAGCCTATCATTTGTTGGAATATAAAAAAAGAAGCACTCAGAGTCCTTGCCATCATGGGACCCTCTAGCATGAGTGAAAAGAAAGGGTACCTAGAGTTCGAGAAATGGAAAGAAGATTAAGAACTGGTAATTGCCCTGCACATAGAGCTGAAAGAAGTTGTTTGACCTACAGCAAATGCGCATATTTTCCTTCTAATTTTAAGGTGTGAAATGTGTAAGTGATATGTGAATTAGGAGTGTTAATATCACTTCAGGAAATGGGAAAAATGGAGAGCAGTAAAATGAGCTTATCACAAATAAATAAGCTAGGATAATGATGGAAGAAACTCTTTCTACTTCTATATCTGAGCTACAAACGCTTTTTTGTTTTGCATTGAGCACTAGATGGCATTAATCATTTCTGAAGATGAATTCACCTATTTTTAAATGCTTCCAGTTTTACTCAGTATTCTTTCCCACAACTACATTATTCAGCATGAACTCTGTTTTATCCCTTTTGGATCTGCCACTAGTCTTACTTATGAAGTTAAACAAAACATAATAGTCAGAAAGAGCAGCCTGTCAGACTAAAGAGTGATAAATAATTTAAAAGGAAGATCACAGACACCAAAATTTAGATAACATCAGTGCCAACATCGATCTTCTTTCATAACCTTATAAGATTCCTTGTCTACTCAGACCCAAAGTCTCCAAAAAAGTGCTATTAGAAAATGCCAAAATCAAACAAGCAAAGCATTTCCTTGAAACTCTGGACATTATTTCTTTAAAAGGCAGTGGACATTTAAATTCCTGTGGGGAAAAATTCAAACACTCTACAATACTAAATTGCCTTTCTGTTAGCTAAACTCTCCCTATAATCCTTTAGCAGAAAGAGAGACAGACAGAGAGGAAGAGAGAGAATTTTAAAGGATTCGATTCCCCTTCTGCCTAACTTACTAGCCTGCACGTGAACTTTACTTTCCACTCTTGGGTCTCAAGTTTAGCTCTGATGGCCATGAGCTGTATTCACACCCACAGAAAAAGTAGAGTTAGTAGGGAAAAATTTAGAGGAATACAACCACAATAATTTAGAGGTTGTTTTAACTGCTACTCAGGTTGAGGGTGGGGGCTGGCAGGGGTAACACAGAGCTATTTTCTTTATATTCTAAGTTGGAGATATGCTTAAGTGGTCGATTTATGCCTGCAGAATTTTGTGGGTGACTCTCTATCATGAGTTGCACCTCTGAGAATACAACCAAGTAACCAGACAGCGCTTTGCAAGGGATATCTAAGCCTCACTTGGAGATGAGATGGCAGAAGGATAGCCAGCTTGTTCTGGCTTTTACAATATTAAGGCACCAACCTCCATCCCCTCCAGAATACTGGAACTCCTGTTACTGATATTCAGCCAACAAGGTGCTCCCTTAATAAACATTCTCAAAGACCTGTAGTTTCAGAGGCTTCTGTCTTTTTGCTGGGACAGGGGTTTTCCTTATTTTGTTTTGCTCTGCTTTTAGAAGGCCTTTTGCAAGTATTTGAGGATGGGAAAAGAAATGGAAAGAAGATCAAATTAATTACATGAATTACAGAACCAAAAAATAAGCTGAAAAAGTGCTTTTTCAATACATTGCCTTTTTCCTAGCTAAAACAAGCAGTAGAGTTCAATGCGATTTCTAATCCTTTTTTTTTAAACACTGCATAACAACAAAAGCTTAATAAAGCCTGTAGTCTTAGTATCCAAAATGTTTAAATTAATATTAAGTGGAAATTCTACAAACTCACATTATAAGTGTCTTTCATTTCTTCTTTCATTTTAGGGACATCAAGTAGTAAAGACCAGACTTGTCCTCTGAACTGCAGTGGGATTCCTTTATAAATTCTCCTATGAAACTGTAAAAACGAAAAGAAAATATAAATGCAGTACAATCTATAACATTCTGAACAAAAGGAACAGTGACATACAACATGCTAAAGAGAAAAATGCAATTATGTCAATTGTCCTAGCAAAGGGGTGACCAGCTGCAGACAAAGCCTTCCAGTGTCTTTTGAGTGACCAAAAATGTCCAGTGACGCCATCTGGGACCTCTGTTGACAGAATCAGCGGAGGCACAGGGAACAAAATGGACACACAAGCCAAAACATCACTCTGTGCAGGTGACACTTACAAGCCAGAACTTTAGCATGTAGGAAGGCCTATCAAAATTGTATCACCTTTGCTGAGCAGCACTTATTCTACAAATATTGGAAAGACTACTCCAACTTTTGGAATTTAGACCCAAAAAATCAGATTCTTAGCAACACTATTTCAGGACAAGCCACAAATAACTCACCATAATTACAAACAATAAATGGGAATGGTGAAAGGCAATCAGCAATATCACAAAGCTTTAAAGATTACCAGTAAAATAAAAGCATAACTGATTTTTGAATTCTTGTAAAACTGCACCAGTACGCTAAAACGTATGTATGTATGCATACCAAACAAATATGTGAGATCACCAAAAAAACCAGGACGTGCCATTTCTAAAGCTAACATATTTTAGATCATATTTCTAAATTAATAATCAGTTTTCTAAATGCATATTAAAACATTTGCACAAAAACAATGGATAAAAGATATTCTAGCTACAGTTCCTAAGAATACAGAACAACCTACCAATGCTGCACACAATTCTTAGCTGTGAAATAGAAAATTAAATTCCCCATTCCTGACACATTCTGTTCTGACACATAAAGCTTGTATTAGAAATGGGTCAGAAGGGGATAACTCAGTACCTGTGCATAACTAGAGTCATTATATAAACTATTTATCAGTCTTGCCTCTGACATGTCACTGCCCTTGCACTCTCATTCAGTGGTTTGGTTCTTGCTGGGCTTATTTGAAAAAAATCAGGAGCACTGACAACTGTCTTCCTCAGTTCTCTTCTGATTTGTATCTCTTTATGCTGCAGCATTTAGGAGCACGAAGAGCCTCTAAATAGAGAAAGATGGACTAGCTGGCTAAAGTCTTGGCTTTACGCAGCCGGGAGAGACTCAAGATAAGCAAAGCCTCAGAGCAACTGAATCCTAGTAATTCTAAAAACACACACACAAAAAACCCCATTATCATCTTTCAGGAGACATATCTAAGAAAAGGAAAAACAGAGAACTCTACCAAAGAAAATGAACCTTTCTGAAGTTCTGTTTTTACCATTATTTTAATGATGGCACAGGGAGACAATTAGATTTAAAAGAGAACAAAACACATGCAACCCCTCCCCAAACAATTTACTCTTTGCATTTAACATGCAATGAAAGTTAGACCTTAAAAATTTCAATTGCCAAAGCTATCCCTTCCTTGAAACATTTATAAAAGTTAAGTTTGTAACATAAGAAATACTTTAAAAGAAATGTCCTCCTCAAAGACAGGATCCTTTTTTTGTTTTTCATATATTTCACATCTCCAGTTTGGAAGATTAATGAACCCCTCATTGCACTACATCTGCAAACTTCCGGCTGTTTGGGATATATCAGATCTTTGAAGGTGTCTTTAATGCCAGCAACGATTTATGTCTGGATTTTAGAATGTATAACTCTGACACAAGTAAGGTTATGACTTTTCTTTCCATGTCCCCTTTTCCAGTGAAAATTTTAAATTGGTATAAGATGCAACAGCAATCCTGGACACTGTCCACAAATAAAATGTGCTTTTTAAAGAAAACTTTGCTGCTTTAATATTATTAAGAATGCTAAAGCAGCAACACTTTTAGTGTGAGCACAGTTGTGTCAGTACAGTTTCTTCTGTGAGGATAAAGAACAACCTACAGTGCTATAAAGCATCCTTCTCCATAGATGTATATCCAGACTTCAGCTCACACAGAGAATTTCAGTGTGTGACAACCTGGACACAAGGATAACCGCTTGCGAGAAAGAGGATAATTCAGTCTTTTGAAAGCCAAGCAACACCAATTGCAGTGGAGTCATCCTGAGATTATTAGCCTGTCTACTGAAAAGCAGAATAAGCCAAATTTGCGAAATCTTTTCTGGGAACTTGAAGGAAAAACATGGAAAAAAAAAATGCAGTGTGATATGTCCCCAGTGACATGTAGCTGTGTTCCTCAGACCCATGGTACAGCAACAGTATAACTTGACAACAAACATTTTTGCCAGTTAATTATTCATTTTGTAACTCATTTTCAAATGTCTGCAACAACCATAAGATTATTAATGAAGAGAATTGGTTGAAGAATAAATTCTCAAGACTACTGTTGTTCTAAATGAATATTTTCGGAGAAGGTCAGGTGGATATCAAAGGCCAGAAATAAGCCTTTGTAATAATCGTTTCTTATTGAAACAGAATTAAAACAAATCCAAACCATACAAAGTGTAGGGCTGTTTTGTTTTTTTTCAGGACATAAAACTGAAGGAGAACAACAACCAGTTTCAGAGAAGTCTATGGCATTTACAGTTTTCCCATCTTCCGCACTTCCCAGACTGAAACACCCAAACACTAGAAGAGTCCTTGAAGTAGTAAGTAAAAACTGAGATAGAGAATTGTGGAAGTGCTTTTAAAAGAAAAGTTTGGAAAATGAGTTGGCAAATACAACTTTAAAAAGAGTGGAATGGATAGAGAGTCTAGTTTCATCAGCCTACTATAGTCATGCCAAACAAAACAAAAGGAAAGCAAACATTTTCAGTAGCTAAGATCAGAATTATTGCACTACCTGACAGAATAAACCCAAATAACATTCAGAGCTCCTTGCAAACCATTTTAGATCTGTATCCAGCTGACTCTGCTGTTTCAACTATTCTTCAATTTAGGCATAGAAAAAAAGCTCTCAGTCATCTCAATTCATTACAAGATCCTGCCTACAGACTCAGCAGAACAGACTAAAGACTTTCACTGTCTGCCCTCTATATGAGAGAGAAACGTAACTCAAGAACAGAGCCTTTCATGGCACATGCTCCATTACACAGACGATGATGTGGAAACAAGCATGAAAAATTTTATATACAGTGGAAAACAGAGGAGTGGCTGATGCCTGAGAGGGTCATGCTGCCACCCAGAGGGACCTCAACAGGCTGGAGAAATGGGCCAACAGGAATATCATGGAGTCCAACAAGGAGAGGTGCAAAGTCCTGCACCTGGGGAGGAAGAGCCCCAGGCACCAGCACGTGCTGGGGGCCACCCGGCTGGAAAGCAGCTTGGCAGAAAAGGACCTGGGGGTCCTGGTGGACACCGAGTTGAAGAGGAGCCAGCAACTGTATCCTTGAAGCAAAGGAGACTAAGGGTGTCCTGGGCTGCGTTAGATAAAGTATTGCCAGCAGGTCCCCTCTACTCAGCACTGGCTGAGGACACACCTGGAGTACTGTGTCCAGTTCTGGGCTCTCCAGTACAAGACAGACAGGGACAGACTGGAGAGAGTCCAATGAAGGGCCATGAAGATGATGAAGGGACTAGAGCACCTCACACATGAGGAAGGGCTGAGAGAGCTGGGACTGTTCAGCCTGGAGAAGAGAAGGCCCAGGGGGACCCTATCAATGGACATAAGTACCTGAAGGGAGGGTGCCAAGAGGAGAAGAGCGCCAGGCTCTTTTCAGTGGTGCCCACCGACAGGACCAGAGGCAATGGGCACACACTGAAACACTGGAGGTTCCCTCTGAACATCGGGAAACACTTTGTCACCGCCGGGGTGACCGAGCACTGGCACAGGTTACCCAGGGAGGTGGTGGAGTCTCCGTCCTTGCAGATACTCAGAAGCTGTCTGGACATGGTCCTGGCCGACCAGCTGTGAGTGGCCCTGCTTGAGCAGAGGAGTTGGACCAGATGACCTCCACAGGTCCCTTCCAACCTCAACCTTTCTGTGATCCTGTGCAATTCTGCAATTTTGTGGAAAATGACACAGCTGCACTGCATCTCAGGGGACGGGGGGCGGCAGGGGGAACCCACGCATACTTCACAGCAAAAGTCACTTCTGATAATCATTCAGTCACCAAACAGTTAAAGAAAATATAAATGAGCAAACTGATTATTAGCTAACTGAATATCTTTACAATAAGTTACCATACCACTGCCCTCAGGTGTCTTTTATTTCCTTATGTAATATAAGGTTGAAAATATGTTGAGAAACGCTTGGTTAGGTCTGTATACTTGCAGAACCCTAATCTACTCTTCTGTTCCCTCTGAATTAATAATTAAAATAAAAAGTAGAAAATTCAGCAAGTTACTTTATTTTTTCTTCTACTTCTGGGGAGATTAAATGAGTCAATCATCAACAAATTCTTTAAAATTAAGGCTTTCTTAAGATAATAGCTCAAAACAAAATATAAGTATATAAAATCAGAGTTCAGATAATTGTTGTATGCAAACATGCATCATTCAAAGAATGGTGTTACAGAATCTGGGATGTTTCCATCAGCATAACACATAGAAAAAAGGAAGTCATCCTCAGTAGATATAATTATATAAACGCAACTTAAATAAAAATTAAGTTCTGTATCACACCTAAGCTGATCTTCAGCTAAGGACAGTTATCATAAACTCTTGTAATTATTACTAATATTGTTGAACCTGAAGTAGATAGGACAAGCAGACACTAGATGAGGCCCTACCACCTGGGAATTCAAAAGGAGCTTCTCATGCAAAAAGAAATTGGTCCTGTAAATTGGACCTTCCCATTGTGAAACAAGAGAATATACAGAATGAATTAAAAAGCAAGGAGGAAAAAAAAAATCTCTCAGATTTGGAATATTCCAAGTTAGCTATCATCTCAAATATTGAAGTCCATAACATCCAATATTCAATGTAGCCTCCATGCAAAAAACCTGGAAAGCAGACAACCTCCCCCCTTCCTTCCACTGCCCCAATCTCTCCGGCTCATAAACCCAGCTAGTTCCTGGACAAGAAACGAGGCCACTATCACACAGCACTGGTCTGAAGAGTAGGAACTGGCATTCTTGCTGCTACAAGATATAAAACTAGTTTTCTTGAAAATAAAACTTTCTCAGTTATGTCAGGAAGAACTGCACAGGCAGCAGAGGAACTCTGCCACCTCAAAAAGATTCAGTGATGAGAAGCATAAGAACTAAAATCTGAAGTCTCACAAAAAAGTATATTTATAATGAAAAGAAAGTATACTTATAAAGACCGCTGCCTTTAGAGGTTCTTCAACTTCTGTGGGTTGAATAAAATGAAGAGAAAGTGCAAATACAAGAGTTGCTCCATCTCATTCAAAAAATTCAGGAATGCGAAGAGGGTTCTTCATTAAGGCTCTGTGTTCAGACTCCAAACTAAGCGGAGACTTGATTATTATATTCTGTGTGAATGCCAGAACAGCTGGAAATTGCCTGCTACCCTGATTGTTTCTCTTCTTCCTTTCTCTCTCAATTTAGGTAACTTCAATCACAGATAGATGAAGGTAGACAGTGAAAGACAGAAATACTTCGGTGGAAAAGCCCAAATGGGAATATAACATATAACAGTTTTATTTAATCTTTCCTGAAAGTTATGATCATACTAAGCCAGGAAGGATTTACTGTCTGTGGTGGTTGATTGTACCCTGGATTACTAAGCAGTAGAATACAAATAGAAAATAAAAACATAAGCTAGAGAAAGACCACACTGCAACACAAACTTTGCTGCTCTGTGACACTCCCTGTATAAGAAATGACTGATGGGGAGATGAAAGCTTTGTTCTGACAAATATCAATCATGCAAAGACACAAGGGCAGTTACACACTTCAGAGACTGGTGTCTGTAAGAATCACGACGACTCCACTGAAAAGATGCCTAAATAATTGTATAGGAATCAAGGAGTTTTATACACAAAGAGGAAGTCAGGCAAATGCCAGGAGGCCTGCATGGGTGAACAAGTTGCTCCTGGACAAACTCAAACACAAAAAGGAAGCCTACAGAGGGTGGAAGCAAGGACAGGTAGCCTGGGAGGAATACAGAGAAATCGTCTGAGCAGCCAGGGATCAGGTTAGGAAAGCCAAAACCCTGATAGAATTAAATCTGGCCAGGGACAACAATTAAATCTGACAAGGGCAACAAGAAAAGCTTCTATAGGTACGTTGGTGATAAAAGGAAGACTAGGGAAAATGTGGGCCCTCTCTAGAAGGAAGCAGGAGACTTGGTTTCCCAGGACATGGAGAAGGCTGAGGTACTCCACAACTTTTTTGCCTCAGCCTTCACGGGCAAGTGCTCCAGCCACACCACCCAAGTCACAGAAGCCGATGGCAGAATGGGAGAACGAAGAACCACCCGCTGTAGGAGAAGATCAGGTCTGAGACCATCTAAGGAACCTGGAGGTGCACGAGTTCATGGGACCTGATGAGATGCATCTGCGGGTCCTGAAGGAACTGGTGAATGAAGTGGCTAAGCCACTAGCCATCATATTCGAGAAGTCAGGGAAGTTCCCACAGACTGGAAAAGGGGAAACATAACTCCCATTTTTAAAAAGGTAAAAAAGGAAGACCCAGGGAACTACAGGACAGTCAGTCTCACCTCAGTGCCTGGCAAGATCATGGAGCAGATCCTCCTAGAAACTATGCTAAGGCACACGGAAAATAAGGAGGAGATTGGTGACAGCCAACATGCCTTCATTAAGGGCAAATCGTGCCTGACAAATTTGGTGGCCTTCTACAATGGGGTTACAGCGTTGGTGGATAAGGGAAGAGCAAAGGACATCATCTACCTGGACTTGTGCAAAGCATTTGACACTGTCCTACACAACATCCTTGTCTCTAAATTGGAGAGACGTGGATTTGACAGATGGACCACTTGATGGATAAAGAATTGGCTGGATGGTCACACTCAGAGTTGTGGTCAATGGCTCAATGTCCGAGTGGAGACCACAGACACTGGCATTCCTCAGGGGTCAGTAATGGGACTGGTGCTGTTTACATGGACAGTGGGATCAAGTGCACCCTCTGTAAGTTTGCCGACAACACCAAGCTGTGAGCTGCGGTCAACGCACTGGAGGGAAGTGATGCCATCCAGAGGGACCCTGACAGGCTTGAGAGGTGGGACTGTGCAAACCTCATGAAGTTCAACAAGGGCAAGTGCAAGGTCCTGCACATGGGTTGGGACAATCCCGAGCACAAACACAGGCTGGGCGGAGAATGTATTGAGAGCAGCCCTGATGAGAAGGACTCGGGGGTGTTGGTTGACAAGAAGGTCAACATGACCCAGCAACGTGTGCTTGCAGCCCAGAAAGCCAACAGTATCCTGGGCTGCATCAAAAGCAGCGTAACCAGCAGGTCAAGGGAGGTGACTGTCCCCCTCTACTCCGCTCTCATGAGACCCCACCTGGTCTGGGGCCCCCAACATAAGAAGGACATGGACCTGTCGGAGCTGGTCCAGAGGAGGGCCACAAAGATGACCAGAGGGCTGGAGCACCTCTCCGATGAAGACAGACTGAGAGCATTGGCGTTGTTCAGCCTGGAGAAGACAAGGCTCTGGGGAAACCTTATAGCAGCCTGCCAGTACCTAAAGGGGCCTACAAGAAAGCTGGAAAGGGACTTTTTGACAAGGACATGTAGTGATAGGACAAGGGGTAATATTTTTAAACTGAAAGAAGGTAGATTTAGGTTAGATATTAGGAAGAAATTCTTCACTGTGAGGGTAGTGAGACACTGCAACAGGTTGCCCAGAGAAGCTGTAGATGCCCCATCCCTGGCAGTGTTCAAGGCCAGGCTGGATGGGGCTTTGAGCAACCTGGTCTAGTGGAAGGTGTCCCTGCCCATGGCAGGGGGGTTGGGACTAGATGGTCTTTAAGGTCCCTTCCAACCCAAACCATTCTGCAATTCTATGATTCTACATGGTTATGGAGTTGTACGTGGGTTCATTTTACTATGTCATCCTCGTTACCTCTAAATCATTACTCAAATACGGGAGAGACTGGCACATTTCTGGTTTCAATCTGATAACTCTTCCATCTCTTTCCAGTTCCTCATGGTCACACATTGCTGGCCTCCATTCCCCTTCTCCTCTCCTGCCCTTTTTTTTATTAGGTTAAGCACAGAAGTTCTAATGGGAAAACAGTGTGAAGTTCCCAGAGTCCCCATGTCTCTCGGTATGTTCTTCCGCAATAAAGATCAGGGGAAGATGTAAATTGAAGCATCTCGCATGCACGCACACACACATCAGCGTGTTAATGTTTTCTCATTAATTCTCCTTGTGAAGTTATGATGGAAAAAAAATAAAGCAGCAGCCTATAGGCAGCTCTGCAAGAGTATTAAATGAGAACTGTATTTTGCAGTCAAGCATATGACAGTTTTGGATAATGTAATCAAATATATGGATTCATTTACAGTATGTGTACAGTATGAACAGATTTCTTCAAGCCAAAACTCTCCCAGCTGTGTATTATGAAGGCTCATTACAAACAGGCTGTCTAAAGTCCTGTACTTTGTACATACCTGCTCTATCCCTGGGACCATCACCTTCTCTGACTCTCCCTTGGTCTCTTTTTAAGAGCACAAGCATCTCTCAGGTACGCCATTTTCCAAAACCAAGCCATCACTACAATTATAATCTACGACCCCACAACATTATTACTGTTGTTGTTGCTGCAATGTTCCCTTCAGTGCTGTTTCTAAACAACACTCATTTCAGGAGCAGCCTGACTGCACAGAAACCATGCAAGTGTCAGGTGAAGTGAGTCTTTTAAGATACAAGCTGTTCATTTTCTTTAGCAATTTGTTCCTCCAGTGTTAACGACTTTATCCAATCAAGTGAAGACAGAAAGCAAGAGTCAGGAATTGTTCTTGCAACTATTGCTCCCATGCTTCAAGAAGGCAAGCATGGAAAGCTGGTGCATTCTTCCAACACACTTTCAGATAAAAAACTGTCTTTATCTGTGAGTTTTGTACAACCCTGAGAACACCACCAGGCTTTCCATAAGAAGCAGTGACAAATAATGTCTGACTTTCCACTGCATACTCGGGAGGAGGAAGAGGAAGCTGATTCTTTATTCTGTATGTTCTGGTTCACTTACCACATAGGATGTGAGAAAGAAAAGGAAAACACCCTTGTTTTTAAAGTCTCAAGTGCTCCACCAGAGTTCAACAATCAGTGAGAATTTTTCCTAGCCTCAAGCAAAGTTCATCCCCTTTATGAACATACTGAATTATTCCTGCCACTATTTATAGTTCAGCCTGTAATTTGTTACATGAACTGAAACTCTTTCTGCTCAGCTGATCTGCTATACCTTCTGCATGCTCGGTGAATAGAAGATTATTCAGTTAAGTCAGTGTATCATGGACTGATGTTACAAATAGCTGAAAAGGAAAAGCGATGCTGCTTAGACAACATGTAGCTATTGTGATACCTGAAAGGTCATATTTATCATTCTCTTTGCAAACAAAGTAACTGCAACACAGGTTTTTTGATCATCCCTTTGACTTGGGAACATACTTGATCTTCAAATCGCCACAGTAAAGAAACAAAGCCACCAGTGTTATGACCTCTAGCTTCTCCTTCCAGAGATGACAGGACAGAAAGTAGGAGTGTAAGAAAAACTTGGGAAACAAATTGTTACTTTTTCATGCATTCACTTCATATTTTAAGAAAATTAATTTGCTAGCTTCTTAGTTATAACCTGAAAAACATCAACCACTGTCTTTGGCATTTTTAACAAAAGCGAAGTGCAAGACATAGCTTCTAGTCTCAAAAATAAAGGTAGTAAGCAGACATGATGAGTGGGGGACATGCTGAGTAAATTTCTCCCTCTACTTGAATTGTAGTATCTCAGTTCCCTGCTCATCAGGCTAACAAGCATTCTGGTCTCAACCTCTCCCTTTAAAGTTTTCCACTTTGCACAGAATAATTTACTAAAAAAAAGGCTAATAAAGGAGTAAGCCAATGCTGCAAGCCAGCCATCCAGGCAGTAACCTAGGATGCATAACAGTTGTCCTCTAGTCCTCAGCAAAATACAGGTGGATCAGCAGCATCAGAAAATACCAACAGAATCCCCAACAGAAAATGCGAGTTTTAAGCCCTATTGAAGGGAAGAGGGAATTTGAATTTGGGAACCTCATACTCTGTGCATTATCCACTAAACGGCCACAAAAACAGTTATGAAAACCTCCTCAGAACAGAGTGTTGGGAATATAGCCACTCCAGAAAGTTTTTTCCCAGCTGAAATTCTTCCATAATTTTAAGATGACCAAGACTACAATTCCAGCAAATAAACTATTCATGTGAACCTCCCTACCTAGCTTTCAAAGCAAGTAAAAGCACTTAGCACTTAATGGTATACCTAACATAACCCCCGTTCTGTCATTACCTTCAGACCACTATTTGTTTTCTAAGTAGGATAAAAATAATTCTGTAACTAAAAATCCCAAAAGCAATTTAAAGATTATTAATGGGCAATTCACTACCTTAAAACTCACCTGCAGCTTCACATAGAAAATGATTTTTTTATTTTTTTTTAAGTCAAGAAATGTAGCACTGCTGGGCACTGTTAAGTAGCTGTCAGCAGATTTCAGTTCTTCTCTACTGATTCCAAAATAAAAAAAAGCCCACCAAGTTATGAAGTATTCTATTCAAAAGTAGATCCCATTCATACTATCAAAAAAATTCACTTCTCTTGAAGATTATGAATGCTGCATTGCATATTATTCACAGAAAAACCAGACTTAGCCCAAGGGGGACTGGGCACTGAATGACTTCCTGTACTTTTTACTTTCTCACTTAGTGCAACTATCCTTTTAACAAAGCAACCAGGTATAGTGGGATATCCTAAGATATCTGTGCTGGCAAATGTGATAGTTTAAGCATCGAACTATATGCCCCATGTGATGACTACTCAAGGTGGTTTTCACTTGTCCATAACAGTAAGTTATCCTAGGCCCTTCAGTAAACCTGGGCTGCAAAAAAATAAAGGGGAAAAAAAAAAAAAAGGGGGGGGGGGGGGTTGAAGGGGGGGAACTGGGAAGACATGACCATGGAAGAGAAGAAGATTAAGAGTAAAAAACCCCTCATAGGTGTTAATAAGACACCACCAGTAACTCAGAAGAGTAACTTTAAAATTTAATTATTAATTAATACAATATCCAACATACAAAGGAATAAAAAAAGTGAAAAATCATAACCCTTGAAAGGGGATTTGTAATTCCTGAAGAATTCAGCTATACCCATTTAAAGGTGTCCCTCTTTTCAAGATTATAAAGATTTTTCTTTTTTTCCTCCTAGCATTCTCAAAGCCTAAATCAAACACAACTTCTAGCTCTCTGCAAGACAAGACAAGCAGGTCTGATGCTTCATTCACTCCACAGATTATTTTGCAGATGTGAACACAGTATGCTGTGTGATCCCAGTTCCAATCCCACAGTGCAAAGCAGTACAGCACACACTTATTACTATGAATATGTTAGAGAGCCTACGCAATATTGCCCTTAGAAATTCCTTGCATTTGACCACCAGTTTTCTTGGGTTATTATTATTTTTGGGTTACTGTGTATTATTGCATTTTGGAAGAATAAAAAGCCTTTTTCTTTCAGTGTGTGTTGTCTGGTTTTTATTTTCCCCAGATCTCATAAACAGAAACAATCTAATTTAAGGTTATACATTCATTCAGAAGTGATAGCTAATGAAAAAAGCACACATAACTTTACCTTTTCACTATTCTTGTATTTTTCCCAGCTTTTCAGCATCTTAAGCCATTTTGTAGTTCTTTCAATTTCAAGGTGCTTTTGCTGAAAAGAAATTAGAATTTTTTAATCTTTTCAAAATGAATACATTTAAAATTATTTATGCTTTTCTAAAAACACTGAAAAAAAGTTTAACACAGCATCAGCAACTTTTTATCCAGTCATCTAAGAACAGCGACAGAGTAACATCAGTTCACCTAAAACATCCAGAAAACCAGCCAACCAAAACCCAGGTAGAAACCCTTATTTTCAGCACCATGTAAAGAATTGTATTTTGTAAGAGGAGTTTAAGTACCAGATTTATAAAGGTTTCTTCTCTACACATTTTTGGCAAGTACAAAAAACTTCAATTTGTTTTTATATTCAGTAAATTTTCAGGCAAATAATTTCTGCTGCAAGCTTCTTAAAAGCTATTTCACTCTGAAATGATCTTTACCCAGACTTTCCCTAAACATGATTAGCTACTGTTTCCCAGTGATCACACAAACCATCCCTTCTTAAAAGGCACAAAGTACATGAACAAAAACAAGTGCAAGAAAGAGTGACAGCGCAGTAGCAGAAGTGGGAATAAGGTCTAATTCTGGACATTAGAAGCTTAGAAAGCCTTGCTATAATTCTCATCCTTGGCTTGGTACATTTCTACCTACATGGCCCTATAACTTAACATCAAGGATTTCTTCTGAGGTAAGATCTACTTGTTTACATTATATTACAAGAGTATCTCAGTAACAAGGTGATAAAATGGGAATTCAAAACAAAACAAACCCCATCTTCTTAAAATAAATAGTTATACTAAGTAGTATAACATGTAACATAAGTATGTGAATTCCATACATTATTTATATTATATACAGCTTTAAAAGCATGGGACAACCCTACCACCTTAAAGATAACCATTCTGCCTATGAAAACCTTGCTACAGTTGCCATCAACTTCTTGAATTTGGGAACCAAGCAAGCACTTGGAATTAGCTATTTTAGTCCCTGGAATTTCAAGGCACATGGGCTCTTCACAGCCAAAAATCTGTATTTTGTTGGCTCCAATGTTAAGAAGATTTTTAGTACGTATTTTCACAGCATGCAAAACTGGGCTGTAAAGTAGGTGAGGTGTCTCTGATTGTACTACAAAGTTAACTATTAACTGTATTTTTTTTTTATTTTTTAAGGACACTATTTCAACTCTTTCATAATGCTTTGGAGCTGAGGACCAACACTGGAAAAGCTAAAGCAGAAAAATGTATGTGTGGCTCTTGCTTTCTCTTCAAAGATGAATATAAACAAATATTAAGGGTTTTTTGTAAAGGACAGCCCCTCTCCCTCCAACTTCAAATTCAGGGCTTAATAAAGACAGGAAGGATATTCTGTTTCATATGGTTAGTGATACAATCTGGTAACAATGTAAGAGTTTAATTTCAAAGCTCTGCAGGATACTGAAAACTTATTAATACTTTCATTAAGTATTCATTAAGTCAACTTGCATCTGAAATGTTGGGGAAAAATATAAAAGAAAATTATTACTTATTGTCTCAACAGAATTCTAATTTTACTTCTAGCTTTTACTCATTAGAATTTGTGCATTCTTTCTTGGCTATCAATGCAACAAAATGGGCAAAGGACTTTAATCCAGGAGCCCAAAGCCTTGCAATTGCAGAATTACAACTTGATGACTGTTTAGGTCCACCCCAACCATGATTCAGTCCATGAAGTATCCTGGAAATAAGTTGGGTTTGGTTTTTTACATTTTTTCTATTTGAATCCAACTGACATGAGCCTTATATTTAAGAAAGTTATGGGGAAAAGTGTGCCTCTACTCTTTCAACCTTAACTTATCTAAATATTCATGTTGCAATCAACTGCCCACATTCTTGTTCAGGTTCCACGCTGTATTTGGTAATACCTCAACCACTTGCTTTTTTTTTTTTTTTTTTTAATTTTTTAAAACACTCTTCTTAAGAGTTAGGTTAGAGGGGAACTGTAGAAAAACTACTGCTTCCCAGATTTCATAGGTTTCACAACACTGTTTCCGATTCCCCTCCACACTCGCAACCCCTTTAAGAAATAACCATTTTTAACATCTCTTAAAGCAGATGTTCTCTAGGCATAGTTTAGATTGCAGGAATAACATTGCTATCAAGTCAGGAAAGGTCTCTGCCCTCAACAGGTTGTTCAGATAATTGGTAAGAAAAATAAAACCCTATCTGCTCCCACAGTCTTTTTGTTTGTATGTTTGATCTACTTTCAAGATTTTTGGTCTTTTGAGCCAGAAGCTCACTTCAATTGTATGTTTGTTCAAGCTTTTATGTCTTCTGTGTCAATTTATCCCAGTTCTCAAGTGATGCTACTGTAGTCAAAATAGCAGTTATTTCTGTGTTCAGCTGTTGAAAACTTTTAGCTATTTTTTTCCCAGTCTGAATTATGTTCACTTTCATGTCTAACAGGTGCAACACTGAAAACATGGATAGATCTGACGCAGCTCATTGCAGAGTAGAGGGATGCTGCTGCTGCTCTTTCAGGCAAGTTCCATGTAGTTGTCACCAAGAAAAAGAAAAAAAAATCCTTTTATCTGTCTTCTGAGTACATTTTACACTTTGAAGCATTTTTGCTATTGGGAATAACAGAATCCCTAACTGAAGCAGAGAAGGTTTCTTACTCTCATGTCAGTAAATAATACACTATGGAAAGCAAAAAAGGATGAAGTTAAGTTGGCAAGCATCCATCTTTTGTGCAGCATTCTACCTTCCTGTAGAGCAAGTGTGCTAGAGCTGAGGCTTAAAGCAATACTTTAGCAGAAGCCTCAGACAAAACCAGAACTGGCTGCACTGCTCCCTGGAGAATTTAAAAACAAGTAAACCAAAGACAAAACACAAACAAACTGAAAATGACTTACAAAACATTTCATAGCACTTCAAAAACAGTCAGACACAGACTCCAGATTTCCTGAGGTCAGTTCTCTGCCTACTTTTCCCCTCTAGATGATCTTTCCCCCCCTAGTTTTATCTCAGATGGGCTGGATAATTCATCTGAAGGTTAACTAGTTCATAATGTAGGACAATGATTCAATGCATTTAAGTCACCAAATGCCCAGCAAGGTAATGAAGCTTCAAAATTACTCTGCATTCACAGTAATAATGCCTATTCTAAAAGTATTACACACATGAATACACACAAACACATAAATACACACACAGAAAACCCAGCTTAAACTTTACACTTGAATATATGTGACGAATAGAGATTCAAAATTCACAAGGATACACAACCCTTTATTTAAGTTGCAAATGAAAAGAAAACATGACTTAGGAATGTTTTTTAAAATTTGCAAGTAAGGCAAAAGGAAAGCATAAATAGTTCTGCCAAGTAAGTGACTTCAAAAGATATTGCACAGAAAGCTTTTAGTCTTAGCCTACATTAAGATGACACGTTAATTATCCTATGAATGGTATCTTGAAAATTGTAAAGATTCAAACACTGCTGACAGAAGACAGATAAACCTCAAACCAGCAGAGGTCAGGATATCATCAGGAGTATAAACAGGAGCCTAATAGAGGAGTATTACTGTATGATTATAAAAAGGCACTAGATTTGCAATTTAACATTGACTCAATAAATACAGTTTTTATGCTGACATTTTGTCTGAGACAGCATGAATACAATATGGGACAGAGAACTGAGACACTATTTCCCCCCAATAATTCAAGGCTAACTACAAAGCCACAGTGAATCAGAGCTTCAAAACACATATACCACAATAATTGCAAGCTGTCTAGTATTTATGCTCATAGACTCACCACCCTGCTGTGTCCTTCTGATGGAAATGAAATTATATATACACTCAGTACGTTATTAAATGTAATGAAACATGGCAGAAAAATACAAGTATTTCAGGCTGCATACGCAGAAATACACATGAACCAACACAAAACAAAAGGGACTCAGAAGTTCCTTTCTTTTACAAGAAACATTTCTTAACTAGCTCTACACTGAAGCTCAGAATAATTTATTTTCAGAAGCACTGCTGCTCTTAACACTGGGGGAGCTGAGCTGACTTAGAACAAGTCATTCCATCCCTTTTCCATGCACTCTACTTATTTTTGCAGCCAAGAGGGCTAACTTTAAACTTCCAGCTTCAAATATTTTATCTCAAGTTTTCTGACGATACAGATGATCAATATGGACAAACAAGAAGGATCTGATCTGGTCTTGGAGACAACAATGGGCCTGACAGACCAAGGGGAAATACCAATAGTAACTAGGCCCAGAAAAATAGAAATTCGGTTCCCGATGATTTTAATAAAAGCTTTCCACATTCCCAAAACATCAGTTCCCAAACTTCTCCTCTAGTACCCTCCAGCAGCAGAAAGATTTTTGAGCTAGGGCCTGCACCAGCTGCTGACAGGTCTTGCACGTCCAGAATACACTTGGCTTGTCAACTCAACATTACAAGGGAGGTCATCACGTTCCAGTGGCAGCCAGGGTATTTGTCACCATTTACCAAACTAGAAAAGCACGCTACACTGTACACCTCAGCATCAAAGGCACCACCTCACTTGGACAATCCATCCACCCAGCACAGCTGATGACAGCTCATGACAGAGACAATAGCTCTTGCTCTTTCAGGACAGAGCCGGGTGTGATCTCTTAAATAGCTCTGTTTCCTTTACTAGGTCATATAATGGGTGAGGAAGACTCATGTCTCATTGCAACTAGTCAACGTAAGATTGCGGGGGCCGCAACGTATCTGTGGGCAAGTTAACACGGCCTCAAGGACCACAGTCCTTATGGGACTTAGAACATGTTTCCTTGGGAATGCAAATCACTAAAATGCTTCATCTCCTCATTTCACAATGACTTATATTTTAGAAGTCGTAAATCTGTAAACGTTTACTGCCTAGTCAAAAAACTGGAAGACACTGGACTCACCTTTTCTATCGCTGCATCATGGACAGGAAGCTCCTCTGGACTGAAAACAAAGACAAAGTTTGTATTACTCTTGGTTAATCTTGGCACAAAATAATTTTTTGTATAGGTTCTTACAAGTAATCATTTACAGTAGCAACATGTAGTAACAAGTAAACAAGAATTCTGAACTTTAAAGAACTAAGACAATGACACACAGGAACCCTTGGAGATTTTTGGTGGTGTTTTTTTTTAAAACACTGTGAAACTTACGATATTTTAAGTACAGAACCAGAATTATTTCTATCTTAAATCTTCTAAATCAAAGGAGTTGTGTAGCTTCAAAATGCAAGGACTTAACAGAAAGTTCATTTTTCTTTAGTAAAAGCACCCTGTGCTGTACTGCTGAACTGAAACCTAAATGAATTTTTTTGTTTAGTAGACCATATTATTGTTAGCTGAAATGCCCCTATAAAAGGTTTTCCTCCATTACTACTGTGCCCTGAGTAGGCACTGAGGCACTGCGACTTTGCTTGACTTAGGAGAGTTAACTTCCATTTCCTCAAAACTCTAGAAAATTCACTGAGTAACAGGGAGGAGGTGGTAGGAAAAAAAACCAACAGAAATCAGCTTTATTAATAGGTATCTAATTAATATTCAAAAATACAGTGCTTTCACTTCTTAGCCTAACTCTAAAAAGGCAGGTTATTAATTGAAAGCTTGAAAAGCAGCCTTTGAACAGATACATTTTCAGACTTTATATTATTATTTATCTATATTATTATAGTTTCATTCTGAGGGCTCTAACTTCTATTTTTCTCATCAACAAAACTTGTGTTTTTCTTATCAAAAGTAACTGGACCTCTTTGATGCCAAATCAGCCTGCCTTCCTTTGCCTGCATCACCTGCAGCTTCTGAAAACATAGCAGCTCATCTGTAAATAGCAAGGCTCCCTTTTTCTGCTCTACAGATCAGATAAATAACACACCCAACAAATCTTGTTTAAAAGGGACTAAAAAGCAGGCACTATGTGAGATCCTTTAAAATAAAAAAAATTCCTATTGAGTCTTGATATTATGAAAAAATTCCTACCCACACCATTATAGCTTTCTATAGCGAGGGCATGAAAACCCAGTATTTCAGACCTGTATCAAACCTGTGCAAGGGCAAAAAACACACTGGGGAAGGCTACAAAAGTAGTTGCTGCTGCAGTCAATGTAAGAACAGTCTGATGCAAAAAGCCTGAATTATATTTGATCTCATTTATTTAATTTAAAAGATGCAGTTTCAGATTCAGAAGTTATATTTGAATAAAGAAATACATCTGAATTACCTCATCTAATGGAAAAGCTTGCTCTGATCAACACCTTTTCAGAGACCACACACACAAGTCAAAGTTTCCAGTACACAGCCTAGAAACTAATTTAAAAACCATGAGACTGTTCCTTTTGAACAGCATTGCAAAAAGCAAAATCCATTCATTCAGAAGCACTTTCCAAGCATCTGAAAGTTTTCATGACGAACAACATCAAAATAAAGAAAAAATCTGATTAACATCTGTCTAATGCACTGGAAATAGCCTACATTCAGTGCTACCTGAGGTTGTAAATGCTATAAAATTGTAGTATCGTGCACAGTCCCATATAACTAAATTAATAAACTGAAAGTAGGCCCTTTGTATGCCAAGTAACACCTAGAAATTAGGCTTATTTGAACAGAAATGAAAAAGTAAGCAAAGGAGAAGAAAAAATTCAATTTAATAATCTGCTTGGGGGGGTTTCTTGGGTGGTTTGGTTTTAAGTACAAAGATTGCTAAACCTTTCAAACATCACTTAAAAATTTCAGTTCTTCATTGACAGTTGCAGGCACTGTCTACTTCCACCAGAAGCATCAGTCTCAGAGCAAGATGAGCACACAGCAGCCTCATTCTTTGTGGCCCTACAAGATCACACCAGCAGCTGGCTGCACACACAAGAAACTCTTTTTCCTCCAGTGCTGCCAGCAGCATGGAAGTCACCAATCTGATGGCCCCACATCCCTGCAGACTCACACCGGACACAGCAACTCCTCTGCTTAACTGGTACCACTTGGCAGCTTATCTTCACATTTGCTAATCCGTCATGGAAGCTAATCACATGAAAGATTAATCAAATCTTACTTTATCACAAAGGAAGAATGAATCACACGATTTACTACGGAATTGCTCTTTGCTAATTTTGCAAGTTACCATCAGTGTGCAATCAAAAGGCATGGCTGAATCTACCAAGCAGTGAAAAGAAGGGTCTTTTGTCCTGGGAAGCAGACACCATACTCCCTCACTAAATTAATTTAGCAGCAAATTTATGACCACATTCCTCGTTATTTCTTTAGCTGCACAGCTATGCACTAATACCACATACCTACATATTTTTAGCACTGAAATTCCACAGGAGCACATTAAACCAGCCCCATGTTTTTATTCCCTGAGATGGTGCTAGCAGCTGAGCACCAGAAAAACAGCGCAGCAGCTGAGCGAATTGCCCCAGGCTGCTCAGTAACTCACTGGACTGGAACGTAGGAGTTCCTGGAGATCTTCCTCTCAATTAACTAGATTGCACTAACTACGCCCATGTACTCACATACATAATATTCAAATCTACCCTGCAAGGACTGAAGGAAAAGCATAGTGGGCAAACAAACTCAAGTCCCTAAAGATACTTTAAATAAATACATTTCCATTTAGTGTATGTGGGTTTTATGCAGAAGCATCTTGTATTTTTTTTTTCTAAAAAGGATTAGGTGGGATCAGACACAAAATCAATTAATGTCTATTAAAGCAGTGTAATTTTATTGTACCTTCTTTTTTTCTTTATAATGATGAATCTTCCCCTTCCTGCCCCAGCCTAGCAATCTAATTTTGTTATACCTTCATTATTTCTTTTAATCTTGAATCTTCTCCCGTCATTCCCAGCCTATTTAAACTTGTATTTTTCAACATTTTTATCTGTGTACTTCACCAAGTAATAACGTGAAGTAGTAAACAATATTAACATAATATAGCCACATCCTGCCCTAAGATGACTACTTTCCTTTAATAGCTCAAGTAATATTCATTTAGGGGATACAGAGAAAGAGAACAGGGCTGATTAACCTAATTAGCTTAGAACCATACAATACTTGATATCCAAAAGAGGAGTCACCGACACAGCTTTTAACTGAACTCCTGTAAATAAGGTTCCACTTAGCAGAAACGAAATCTTAACACTCTATTGTCCTCAATAAAGAAAGAGCCAAAGTAGTTAAATTCACCCTTTTCATCAGACAGGAATCAAGAATCATTACAACTGGTATGTGCCTTTGCCCCAGGCATAAAAACTACAGCCTTCCACCTGCAGGCTGGGCAGCCCACATTACCATCCAACAGCAGCTCAAGGGCTCTGAGTGCCACTGCCAAGCAGCTCTGGTGTTACAGCATTAAGAGAAAGTTCTGATGATGTTGTCTACAGGTTTGGGACCTGCAGAACGCTGGGACCAAATCCTAACTCCAGTAAGGAGCAGGGTCCACATGAAGGCGTGCTAGGTTTCCTACTAGAAAGCTCCTCAAAGACATTTCACTGGGAGGAAGTACTGGACTCCAAGGTTTGACTGGAACTCAGGACCTCTACCCATGATCCTCACTGGTAGTGATCTGCAGAGCTGGCCCAAAGTCGTCTTCCTATCTTTCAATCTGGACTATTACCACCTTCTGGTGAGGATTATAAGGCCTGTAAGTTCAAAGAAACAGGATTTCATTTTGAAGAACAAGGACTTCATTGAAATTTTTATTAGATTATAAGTGATGAATGGATTTTACCTCTTTAAATCCACTATGATGGTTAACACAGATTTTCATGAATTTTTCAAGATAACTTAAAAGAAATATTAATCTTAAATGCATAAGTATCTGACACTTCGGAACATTAAACATGCAGAGCTATGTTTTTGACTATTAAGCCATGTGTTGTAATTAGCCTCCTCGAGTTACAGTGGTAGTTTAAATAAACTGAAAAGTCTCAGACTTAACAAGCTTACAGTCACCTACCCACTGCTGCTGTTTAAATCAGTCGTCTTTAAACAGCACTTTGATATATTCGTTCGAAATAAACACAAGGAAAGACTTTCTCATATTAGTCACTCAGATTTATTCTTTTCCTACATTTGTATTTAAATCTCAAATATGTTCCCTGCTGGCTCAAATCACAGCATTTTACTGCTTCTAGTTTGGCTTAAATAAATTTAAGAAATGTAAAGCCTCCTCCATCATTTACAGCTTCAGTTGAGAATGGAAGATGTTTAGTGCAATAATCAGCAGTCTTGATATGTTGATAACCCCAGAACTGTAAACTCCAGAGGACCAGTTCAATTCTTCACAGTTGCAAGTTGTATAATGCCTAACACTCAATTTTTCATTGGGAAAAAAAAGTGGCAAAAATTGACGATAATAGACTAAAAATCTTTATCACAAAGCTTACTTGCCCAAAGAGCTGTTACATTTAAAATTTTTGTAAGCTCTATTTTCATTTCTCTTAACTTCTATTTCAAGACACGCCACTTGCTTAAAAATCCTCTCTACTTACTGTACTCTTTCTTACCCCAGACAGAATTAGCCACTGCACCGTGAAGAACTTTGGGGTCCTTTAGGCCTAAACATGTTGCAGGAATAATTGTGATATGCGCAAGTCATTATTTAATTAAAAAAAAAAAGTCAATTAAATTCAATATTCCTGTATTACTGAACTCACTATAACATGACTATTAAAAGACTGGAATCCTCATAAAATCTGTGGTGCGGACCCTACACAAAATAGTTTCTCAAACTATTTCTCAATTATTTTCTCATGCTGTCCTCAAAGTACTACTAAGTGGAATAGCATCACCTTGTATCACTGCATGCACATTTTAACTGAAAAGTATTTTGAAATCATATTTGGTGTCACATATATAATACAATGTGGGAAAAGTTTCTTGCAGAACACTTATCTTCATGGTCTCACTGACTTAATCATGAAGAAAGAGACGCTCTGCATTCAGTTTTTCATTTGTGATGCAACATTAAGTATTTAAATCCATGAGGAAAACATACTTGCTACCACCAAGGAGAATTATTTTGAAGGAATTCTTAAAAAAAAGTCATTTTGAAACTTCTATGATCAAAGAATTTATGCGAAACATCCACAAAAATGTTAGCAAGGCATAAAAATCAAAAGCGAAAGTGTCATGAAATAAATTTATGAAGATTGATCATACACACGTAAGATATGAGAAGGAAGGGAAGAATTCAACTGACATATCTGAACAAGAAAGGCTTTAGTACAAATGGAATTGTTTGTGTGCTATACAATATAGAACTCAGATTGTTGAGTAACAATTGCAGCAACATTTCAGGACTCAGATGTATTAGGAAAAAGTAAATCTTCCCAAGTATGAACAGTTTTTACGCTCTGTAATTTGTCAGAATTGAGTTGTAGGAGTCTGTAACTTTACTAGACAAAAAAAATTAGTATCTTCACACTGGGAAACCAATTCTACAACAATAAACGCTGAACTGACTACGTGTCCTCTTAGGTCTGCCTCCCTTTCAGTGTCCAATATATGGCACATAAACCTGTCAAAGCAATACACAGGATTATGGATAATTACAACAGTGCTTTGGAACAGAATGACACCTTATGTTTTATATATATATACATACTGTTTCCAGGTAGCTTTTACTGCGTCATGTCATACAATATACATACTGTTCTTTGTTCTAAAATTAGCTGAAAAGTGCTTCACAATCATCTCATAGAAGGGAAGATAAATAAAACTAATTGTGTAATTCACAGGTTGCACAGCATCATTACTTATAATGACTACTTTTATGTCTGCATTATGACACAAGATGGGCTACAAAGCAACATGTTTTCTGAAGTCAACTGAAAAAACTCATTAACCATTATAAGTAGAAATAAAACAATATTTCTATGTCATGCCTTTCTTTAGACCTATGATTAAGTTATTCTACTCTTTATAGCACAAATCTAAAGCACAACTTAGTGTTGAATCCAGATCCTTTAGTCCAAACAAGTTAATTTTTGGAAGAACTATGATTATCAATGTTTGCTTTAGTCTTCCAACCTTTGAATGGAAATTAATAGCAATAGTGTCATTTTCAAAACCAATAATACACGGAACAGATTTCTGAAAATATAGGAGAAAGTAAGAAAGCTGGTTTTCAAACTAAATGATGGATTTTTCCCCACAGAAAATACTATGGATTACTTCCTTCTTTCCATTACACATTTTACTTATATAACTCAAAATTTTGATTGTGTTTGTCTATCAAAATAATTGCAGCTCTGCTACTGTAATCATCCATTTTTAATTTTCACTAAATAACCTCTGCACAGTATGGGGGTGGTGACTACAGCAGATTAAGAAACAGCTTTCAGAAGTTTTGTTAAAATTCATAAGCAAGCCAAAGCATTTAATTAACATACGGGATAAGCCAACGTGATATTCCACAATATAATTATCAGGAAATATGCTGCAAGAAAGAATTTAATGCTGGCAAAAGACTGGATCACATGTGATTTTCTGACTAGGTTTTAGTTACAATTTTTGTTTGTGTATTCTGTGGATGTTGTTGCCAATATGCACAACACAGTGCCATGAACACGTACCTCCTGTCCAGAAAGTCTCAAGTAATGCACAGTCTCAGAGAAAAGAAAAAAAGATGAAATAAAATCAAAAGATTTATCAAATTCAATTAAATCTCAAAGTGGTGACTTTTGAGTAAAATACTTCCCTGATTAGCAGAAGATAACTTCACTATAAAGTTTTTATTGCCAATATAAAAAATGGTCAAGAAATTCATAGCAAAAAAGATACCTGTATTTTCACTGCCACATGCTAAAATATATGCTCTCTTGTGTCTTTAGTAAGAGATGTGTTCTATATGCAAACTTTAAGGTTTTCCCGGCTTGGAATCAGAAAACCTTTGAGAAAAATCTATAATCTGCTTAATTGAGCACAGCAGCATGTCTAGTGATTTCTGATGTCACTTTAGTTGAACATAAACAAACACTGAGATTAAAAACATCTTCTCAGAATCACATTCCAAGTCTTTTTAAAACAGATAAAAAGTAGTCTAAGCTACCTTAAAACTCTCAAGAGGCTAAAAGACAAATGAAAAAGAATGAATCGCTTTGCTTCTGATTTATATTTGATATAGAAATGTCTAAAACATCTAGGTTTTTTTCCTTAAGCACATATACACATTGCTTTTAAGTACTGCTTGAAGGTTAGTTACTGTACAGATCACTTGCAGTATATATAGTAATAGCGATTCAGGACTTGCATGTTGGCAGCTTCATCTGAATTAAAATTCATGTGCTATGCAGAGCACATTCCAACATAAATTAACTAAGATGGTAGTGTTCCAGCAATATATGCTTGTTTGCTGCTGAAGCTCAGTGCTTTATGTACCTACACTTGCTGCTTTCACGAAATAATCTTCTGCAGTCTAAAATTCCATTTTGATGGTTTTTTCCCTTGGGTCAAGAGTAGCAGCAGCTTTGCACTTTTAAAAACTGTTACCCCCAGACCTCTTTTAGCACCCTTAATAATCAGTGCCAGTGAAGCAGACTCTGGCCATTCCCTATATTCAGTTACTTTAATCTTCTATAAATGCTAAATATAGTAGGAAATATATGTGGTAATAATGATAATGTTAAATCCTTACATTTTAGAGCTTAAGCAGTAACTCAAAACCAATGCGTATCACTAAGTATGTTGTATAAATTAAATCATACATTACCATACTCAATCATTTTTTCAGTTCTGCTACCTAATAGCTCTTTTCATAAAAGGAAGTAGTTCATGAATTCCTAGTACACAGTGGGTGATCTTTTACTCAAATCAAGTAGCAGCAGCTGTTAACAAAAAACACACTATTTGTCCTTAGTTGGCAAATTTATCCTGCAGTTTACTTTTGTGTTTGCAATCAAATCTGCGGGACTGCATTCACCTCATTTCTTTCTGTATCTGCAGAGGATTGTTGAAGTGACAGCCTGGACTAACTCAGCTGAAAGAATGGATTTAAAATTCAAATTTCAACTCTAGTCCTAAGAATAAGCTAAAGAAATGGGTACAACTGTGACACAGTTTTACGAAAAAAACATACCATTCTGAATGATAGCAAATAATAACAGAACATTCCTTCCTTCCATAGGAAGAACCTGCATGAAGGGAGAGTAGCAGAAGAACCATACACTAGATCATCATGGTAACACAAGGGGGAAAAATAAATTAAAATTTTAAAAATTAAAAAAAAAAAAATCAAAACCCCTTTCAAATGGTTCTTAAAAAAACCAAAAACACAAAAAAACCCCAACCAACTTTCACTAAGATGAACAAAACTGAATTAAAGAGACCTTCTTAAATGCTTTTGTAAAGGAACTGAAATTAGCAGTCAAAACCACAGAAAAATTTATTGGTAATTTCTAGACACATGGATATTAAAAAAAACTATTGCAACCGTGAGAGCACAGCACATGGGCAAAGCTGCTTATTTTCCAGTGGAAGCCAAAATTAACTACACAACAAAAAACATGGCTGAGAAAGATACACCTGAAATCCTACTACTTTTGTGGCTATAAATATAAATCCAGGAGGTAGGTTCTTCAGCTGTTATTCAAATTACAGGTGGTTGACTGCTTCTCTTCAAACAGGTCCAAAATAGGTGACTTCAAGCCTTGCATAAAATGAGTTGATTCTGGGTTCAAATAGCCTCCTTAGCTTGACAAGGTTCTAAAGCAAGCATATTTCAGACAATGACCTAGCCAAAAGCAGAAGTAAGGCACCTCCTCCATCTCCTGGTGAAGTGTCCTGGTTTCAGCTGGGATGTAGTTAGCTGTCTTCCTAGCAGCTGGTACAGTGCTGTGTTTTGAGTTCAGTATGTGAAGAATGTTGATAACACTGATGTTTTCAGTTGTTGCTCAGTAGTGTTTAGACTATAGTCAAGGATTTTTCAGCTTCTCATGCCCAGCCAGGGCACCTGACCCAAACTGGCCAACAGTGTATTCCATACCATGGGATGTCCCGTCTCATTTAGGAACTGGGAAGTGGGGGCAGGGAATCGCCGCTCGGGGACTGGCTGGGTGTCGGTCGGCGGGTCGTGAGCAATTGCCCTGCGCATCATTTGTACATTTCAATCTTTTTATTACTACTGTTGTCATTTTATTAGTGTTATCATTATCATTATTAGTTTCTTCTTTTCTGTTCTATTAAATCGTTCTTATCTCAACCCAGGAGTTTTACTTCTTTTCCTGATTTTCTCCCCCATCCCACTGGATGGGGGGGGGAAGTGAGTGAGCGGCTGCGTGGTTGCTGGCTGGGGTTAAACCACGACATGAAGTTCTACCACCAAGAACACAAGTGGTGTGCAAATACTGGAAGATCCTGTATGATTGTGAAGCTCACAGGTGATCATCTGGGAGAGAAAGTCTGGTTCCTCTCCCTTCTGCTAGGTCTGGTTCAGGCAATCTTCATGGAACACCTTTTGAATAAATGACCACTTTTGCCATCAGGCTGGCAAAAAAGACTTGTTTAAATAGCAAGTGTGAAGAAAAGTGAACAGCAAAAGCATTGAAGCGTGTCTCATAGCAACCAAAACACATTTTAAAGCAACTTTTCTGACCACACGCTATTATAAAATAAGACTGATTTAAGGAAGCAATGCAAGTTCAAACGCATCAACGTAAAGAAAAGGACCACAATGCAACTGTCATCATAATTGGAGACGAATGCAGAGATCAAAGTTCATTGTCCATCACGGAAGCAGAGCTGTAAACTAAAACAGTCAGAATGGATAACGACTAAGTAAAATTTACAGGAAGTCCAAAGTACTCTTCCACTGTCAGTGATGTTTAAATAAAATTGCCTATTTATCTTGGTCTCCGAAAGGTCTGTCTCTGAAACTTAGCCCCATGACTTCACAACTGCATAGTAAGCAGATTCATTTCAATTTATCAGGAGTTCCATAACTGATAAATAGTAAAATGTGTAAAACCTCTTCATTAATGTTTATTATGTATCCATCGCTGCTGTGTTTTCAAACCAGGCTTTGTCATATAGAAATGCAATTAAAATATTCTTTTAGAAGTAGTTCCCTGAGAAAGTATGCAAAGAAAAAAAAAGTTTTATCTAATGCTAGGAACATGGACCTAAAAAAAAAAAAAAGCATTCTGAATCTCAATTACTAACACAAGAAAACTTCCATTTCTCTCCTTAAATAAAAATAATATTCTCTGTACATTAGGGCAAAAGGAAAGAACATTAAATAGAGCTGAAATTTGTGGGGTTTTGTTTTGTTTTTTTAAAGCAGTTCCTCACTACATTGATTAGCAATAAGTATTTCAGAGCAAAATCTGTCCAGGGAAGTGTATCACATATTAGAAGGCAGAATCCATTGCACACAATGCAAGACTACGGTGGAGTTTTCGTAATAAATCTTTATAATGCCACATGACAAATTGTACTCAAAGTGAGGCATATTCATATATTTAGTAAGAAAGAGAATTAAGAGAAACACAACTTTTCTCTAACATCTGAGATGTGAATTTTTTTTTTTAAATAAAGATTTGTCTTTGGCAGCTGAAAGAGGCTGAACTTCGCACACTTTTTTCCCCAAGGAAGGGAAGAGTTAAGCCACGTTCCTGACAAGTAGGTCTGACCCTGTCTCACAAAGCTGAGAAGAGAGGAAAATGACAGCAAGTCCCTACTGAGTGACCATGATATATCAAATGCAGTAAGATTTACATTTATAATTGAATTGTTAAGAATAAACGTTTCATTAACGTGTTTGGCAATACTTACTGTGCCTAAAAAATTAAGAATAGTGTCTGTGTGTCACTATGAACAATAACTTTGCAACTCTCTTAGTAACCTTAGAGCTCTTTCCTTAAGCTTTGATATGCAGCCTTTTCTACTAAAAATCTGAAATGGAAATTATATAAAAATCCCTATTTTTTTAAATTTTACTTTGATTATTACCAAATTACAGCCACCATGCTTCTTTCTTTACTTTCTATTACCCAAAACTTCTGGCATCTCAGCATAACTGCTTTTGCTGCCAAGAACACTCAGAGACCAGTCCTTACATCTCTTATCTGGAGAGACTTCACCTGTGTACCTACTCAAATCAGCAGGGTTAGTTGTGTAAGAAGTACTCTTCCTGGACGCGTGGTTCCACAGGCACATTGTAGAAAGTATTAAGGAATGCACAAAGAATATTTTAGAGACAAGGACTATTGTCCAGCAATACTATATATAAATTACCAAGAAACAGAATGAGAGAGAGGATAACGAGTTGTTCATTATATTGCTCCCTATTAAAAAGTTAGGGGCAAGATAACAACACTGGGGCGGGGGGGGGGGGAATTCAATAGCTTCATTTGGAGACATTTAATGGAGTATCTCACAATTTCTGATTCAGCTTTCCATTCTTTGCTCCCCCAGCTCAGTTTTGCAGCATGCTGCAGAAATGCATTACAGAGCTAATAAAAATGCAATACATTTTTGTAAAGAATAAAGTTTGATGGAGAAGAGCAGGTAGGCTTCTATCTTAGCAAAAAAAACAAAAACCAAAAAAACCCAACCAACTCTGCTATTTGAAAAGTGCCTCTGGCAACGAAATAATCCGCAGCATTAGCAAACTTTTCTAAAAGCATGTTCACTGCTTTAATAGACTCATGGGATAAAGAATAAGAGCATGAGTCAGATTCTCAGCTTCTGTAAATTGGTACAATTCCATCAAAATCAGTGCAGAGCTACTGTAACAGTAGTACAAGAATCTAACCCAAATTTTTAAGAAAGCTTCATGAATGGGCGGGGGGGGGACCAAACACATCTGTATTTTCTACCATTAGCAGAAGAAAGAAATAAAAAAATAAAAAAACACCACCACCAAAAACCCACAACCTTGCAGAATAAACCTCCCATCTGCCAACCTCACTACACTGATCCCTGGATATTTATCAACATAAGAGCATCTGCCACGCTGCACATACATTCCCAGTTTCCATTTATTGAACAGGTAGTAAAAGAAAAACATGTTTAAGCTCAATCACCCAAGTTAGACCACAAATTGTGACAATACTGGTTACTGCTGTAAGGTAATAATTATTAATACAAGTTAACACAGACCTTGATAATAACAAGACCTGAAAAGAATTCATATTGTGCAGGCTGGAGAAACAGAAGTCTTTAAAATAGTTGCTGCACTCTTTAAATGATGTCATGGTGGCTTATGATTTTCACAGCTCATTATCAAAAGTTAACAGGACAATTCAGTTGATGGCATTCATCAATGAAGGATGGAAAGAAAAAAGTTCTTGAGAAGTTGCAATAAATAAATTGTAGTTTATTCTGTTACTTCTACCTTGTATCTATTAAGACTGGAACAATTATAATGTTTTCCACAACATATTAGTCAGCATATATTAGCCATAACCTATGTTTCCCAATGTAGAGTAGTAAAATTTTGCCTTGAGCTGTACCTGCCCCAAATTCCAAAACGCAATGTTATTTTCTTCTTACTTAGAAAAGCGTAACTGTGGTCTTAAAAAGTTTTCTTATAAAAGAAAATTGAACGCCTCCCTCATAGCTGGGAGATGTACAGCAAAAGATAAATAAAAGAATCAAACAAGAATGTACACACGAGTATGGCTAAACAAGACCAGATAATATAAATCCTAATTGCTAGCTAAAAAGGAAAGGTGTGGAATTTTATTTTTTTTAATACTTTTTGCTTGGTCAGTATCTGATGAAGGACTGAAATCACCAGTTCCAGCAGGTACCAAATGAATGATCCCAGCTGATGTCTCATCCTCGAGAGGCAATGTCCTTCACTGACTTGGAGATTTCAGTACAAAGAAGCACAGAACCTGGCAGTATATTGAACAGGGGTATATTGGTGTGGAGACCTACGTAAAGGAACGTGACTTCTAGCTGTTCGGATTTGCTCACATTTTAGTTTTCTGTGCCATCCTAGGAAGATGCTGAGGCCGTTATCCTGCTCTCTGACTTTTGGCCTGGTGCTGAAAGGCCCGAAACAGGACCGGCTCTTTAAACATGAAATTGGTGTTGACATTTAGAGTTGCAAAACGCTGCTTTCAGCTTCTACCCTATTTTAGGAGCACGTACAAAGTTTAGGCTGTTTTGCAAACCCCAATCAGCCAACACTCTTGTGACCATTCAATGTTAACATTATACAGGGCAGCGAGGAAGGGGAAGGAATAAAGCTATTTTGTCCTTGTAGCTAGCTGGAGAGTTTTGCAAAAAATAAATACAAGGATACATTCATGAAAATATATCTTTAAATATGTGCTTCAGTGATCTTCAGTTAAAGCTTAAATTCTTATTTAATTACAAAACATTGACTGTCATTGGGATTTGTTTCTTTAAGACATTTAATAATTTTTAACTATAAAAATCATTCATATAATCACCACTTCTAAATAGACAAATTAATATAGATATTATTATTGAAACTGGAAGCTTGAAAAAGAAATGAAGTATCTTTTAAAAGGTTTCTAGTAGTAGCAGGGAACTTGCCACCACCCAAGGAATAATGTATCAATTCTAGTAGCTTTTTTAGCTATCCCAAAGCAGTAACAAATCAACTAAAGAATTCAAGGAGGGGGAAGGGGGAAATCCCAGATCCCAAGGCATTACTGGAATGCCTGCTATGAGCTTCAAGACACTCAGAAAGTCCTTTAGGTTTTTCCCTGAAGTTATTCCCTTATCAATGACTGCTGCTAGAAAAACTGCAAATAGAAGTATCTACAAGGCAAAGTTTCTACCAAAGAACAGTCCACAGTGAAACGATTAAGAACATTTACTTTAAAATTTAGCCAGGCTAAGATAAGACAGAAAAGAACTACTTTTTTGTGGGGTACAGGTTGTTTGGAGTTTGGTTTTCTGGGGTAGGGGGTTTATTTTTGTTTTCTACTTGTTCGTTTGGGGTTTTTTTTAATTGCAACATTCTGGTGCTTTTTTGTTTGTGTATTCTGAGCATGAAACAAGAACTTTTTATTAAATCTGGAGGAAAAAAAAGAATGAAGTAGCTTGACACAATGTTGACCAAAAAGGCACAACATATCCAAGAAGAGGAAAAAAAGAAAAAAACCACCAAAAACCTTATTTTTTATGAATACCAAACACATTCCATCTTTTTCATTTCCAAAAACAGCTGAAACAGTTTTTGTTATGACTATCTGTGAAAATATCTGAGGCATTTCTCCCATTCCTAAAATACTTTCTTGAAAAAGTCATATATTATAGACTAAGGCTTATCTGAGCACTACTGTGGTGCCCTGAGATGCTCTGCTAGACTTCAATCAACTACAGGTATAGAACAAACTATCTGTCAGATAAAGTTTCAAGCATGCATTTTCTAGAAAAGAATATTTGATCTTATCAAAACACTGGCAGACTGTATGTACAAACACTGGTGCTAGACTTCCTGGAGGAAAAAATGTTCCTTTGGAAAATGAATGGTATTTTTCAACATCAGCCCTACTGTTCAGCATTCCCGCACTATAATGTGAAATCAGGAGTCCAGCACAATTTTCACTGGAAAATAAATTGTATCAAGCAAGGACCATGCCTGAAATTTTTTGGGTAGGGGTGTTGCTGCCTTGGGGTTTTTTTAAACATATTTTTAGGATTATAGGTAACCACAGTGCACCTGCAAAAAATACACTGGTCTGTTCTCTCAAGACTCTTGTAGTTATGACTAAGATGAACTCCCTGACATGGGCTTCTCCTAGACAAACATTATGTAAGTGAAGAGTAAAGTTTGAATAGGCACTAATCCATGTATACCAGGTGACATTGAGGAAGACCAACAGTACTTCATAGAAACAAGTCTGTATTAATTAAGATGAACAATGCTAATAGAATTAATACTGTATGAAATGGTATCGAGATGAACCAATGCTACTTCACCTTTCTTGTACTGCTTTGTAAATTGAGATTAACGTAACACGATTGGAAATAGTGCTCTGGAAAGCACGAACAGCTATCAGCTGGGTCCAGGTGGCACACGTGCAGCATAATCTCAGCTATGAGAAGGCACATCAGCATCCAACGGGTAGCACCCTCAGAACTGATCTGTGTTCTCAGAGTTCTTTGAGACCTCTGGACTCTGAAATGGCCTTTTTTCACTTGGAAAATGGTGCACTGAAAGCACCTCTCCAAATACATCCTCAACCTTACAGAAGGAAGCAAACACACAGTTGGATTGTACAACAATCTAGTAACTACAGTCATGCTTACAGTGTCCTGGTACCAACATGTCCAGAAGACATAGGCTCCCTCGGCCAACATCTCAGTTACTTTCTTTGTGCCAATGAGTTTCCAGTGCTTGACTCCATACCCAGGGTGGCAGTTCTCATTGCTACACGTACTGCGTAGAACTGGCAGGGTTTCAGTAGCTGGGAGCTGGAGGGGCGACTCATGTGGGAAGGGGCCACGACCTGCCCTGTGCCAGTCACAGCTGCTCCAGCCAGCTCCAAAACTGCTACAACCAAGCCATCATGTGCCAAAACTTCAGTCAGTTGGAGGAACCCATGATGCTTCTACTAAAAACGTATTTTTAAAAGCATGACAGCTCCTAGAGGCAGGAGAAATGGAGGAGATGTGGGGAGAAGCAGAAGAGACACACGGAAGGAGATGATGTTGGGGACGTGGCTGGAGATGCGCTCTCAGAAGGAGGCACACCATGCCAGGGTGGAGGGGACGCCTCTGAGCGGACTGCAGCCCACACGAGACCCACACTGGGGCAGCAGAAAACATGTTAAGACACAAGGAGCATTAGATGAAAACAACTAAGAAACCAGGAGCAGCAGAAAGAAACCATTATATGCAGGACCTCCACCCCCTGCACTGCCAATCGCCTCACCATAGGAACTGGGGCAAGCCAAGGGTAACCCACAGCAAAAAACAGGGGAAGTTTGCCCTGGAGGCAGAGGGGAGAGAGGTGTTTCCCCTAGGTGCCCATTAAAGTTTTATGCTGCCCCCCCCCAATATCCAAATCAGCAGTCAGAATGTTGTGTTATTTGGCAATAAATTAAATTATGTAAAAAATTCCACAAGTTGAGACTGGCTTGCCCGCAACACCATATGGCTTAAATAAACCATGACAACCACCACTTCCTTACAGCCTCGCAACAACAGTAATTGGTAAGGACAAGTTTTCTACATTTTAGCAAATAATGAGATTTTTAACTCTTTCTGGTTCATGCATGCCTCTCATCTACAATTTATGAGCTACTCTACTGAAAACATACCCATTACAATTTAGTCAGTCCCACTGACAAAACTCCTCATAGGTGCATTTTGTTTTGTACAATCTGGTCTTAAACATCTCAAGAGACTGACCCCTTCAGCTCCCCATGGGGTTGTTTTGCAGCTTAGCATGTCTGCTGGAAACCTTCTCCTCATATCCAGCTTCACTCTAAAACTTCCCTTTATTCATTTCAAATAAGTCTCATTATTATAATGCTTTGGTACTTCTCACTGAACTTACTTTCCTGTTCCCTAAATTCATTAGGTATTAACTCAGGTTTTTTTGTTTTAAATAGCTATTTTAATAACCTGTCCACACCAATTTCCTTTTAATATCCAAAATAAACTAGAACTTACTTCCATATTCATTTGCAGAATTGCAAAATTAAAAAAAAAAAAAGTACTACAGTGAACAAATTAAATTGTGTTAAGGCAGCAGCTATTAAAAATTTAAGACAGTGCTAGGTAAAGATAGTCCTAACTATTGTAAACAATAAATACTACAAAAACAATTATCATCGACCAAAGCAGTCAGATACTTCAACAACTGTGGGTCTTAAATAAAGGTTAGCCTTAAGGTGAGAGATTTCACCTGAAGGGAGATGTCATAGCTGTTTCCAACCACTAGCAATTTCCACACTGTTACATAAAAAGGCACCTCCCCTCAAGTTTACTAATTCCCAGTTTGACACACAAATGAGGACACTCGAACACCAGAAGAATCATAGATCCAGACCAAAACTACTCTTCAAAAGTCTCTAGCTTTTAGTTTGCCCCATCTTCTTCTCGGTGGCAAGTTACACAGACAGCTTGAGTGCTTCATCCCATCAAACTTACCTTTTCTGCCCTATCAGCAATCAACTGAAATTTGAAGGCACCTCTGCAGAGCCAAGGAAAGCTGCAGCCAGGTCATAGCCAAGGAGAAAGAGAAGTTTATAAACTACTGTTAATAATCAAGGCCTATTGTGCTTGAGAAAACAAGCCCTAATTTTCCGTCAGGTTCCCCACATCCAGCAGCCTTCTGATACAAAAGATGTTTTTCAGCTACTTAGTATTTTAAGATGTCAGTGTAAACAAGATTACAAATCATTGCAGATCTCAACTAGAGTACGGTAAGTTTGATACTGTCCCCAGATTTCCAGTTTGCAATATGCACCAGCCTGTTAATTTACACTGTAAACACCTGACATACGGTCGTGGGGAATTATGGCTCTAATGGATGATAACTATTTGAGGCTTTTGGTACATACTGCCTAATTTCAAATTCTCATAGGAACAGGAGTTTCTTTCAGAAATGGTAGATTGCACAGGCTCAGTATCGCAGTACACATGAACACGGACCATAGTTAAAATATGTAGTGCAATATAAATTGTCTTTTCAGGGAAAGACAGTTGATATGCTTATCCTAATTATGTTTCTCCTATTAGGAGAGACTTTATTTCTCAGGGAAATAAAAACATCATTTGCAATGAATTTGCTTTAGAGAATCATAAAGCAGGCTTGATGGCACTCAGGTGAAATCTGCCTTAAAATGAGACATCAATTAGCATATAAGCAACAAATATTGCACAATTAGTGAAAAGACAGAGTATCTATATACATTGTTAATTTGTGCAGTCTTCACGTATTATAAATCTTTCTGATTTCATCCCTTAAAGTTGACTATATAGAGAAGGAATTCTGCATTGGTGACTGAAGACATTACTAGGGAGGAAGGATGGTCTAATGACTAAGGTCCATCTACCCTGTCACATCACAAGAATAACTGCAGTGTGATGTAAGGGTGCCCACAGTATCTTTAAGTTACAGCTACAGCAGCACAGAAACTAGCACGTGTTGATTCACCAAGCAGCACCTTCGTAACTGCATCTCAAATACACTACGGCATTGGAACCACGACATGCAAGACTCCTGAAAACTGTCTGCAGCAACAACTGTAGCAGACATGAATAACATTCTTCAATGCCTAACATATAAAAAGGCAAATATCACAATAAAAGTAACAGGAAAAGTTCAGGAGTTCATAAGGATACCTAAATCAAGAATCCACTCGCAAATCTGAAGGCACATGATTTGATTCCCACTGAAGTCAGTGGTGACCTTAGCACTGTCTTCAATTACTTCTGCACATTAAATAATTCTGACATCGATTCTCCATTTGAAGAATGCATACAACGGCAGCTACAATACCAGAACACATCGTGTTGCAGCTGTAGTTCACCAACACAAAGACCTCTCTGTGTAAAATAGAACTCTTTTGAGGTCACACACCAAATTAACTCACCCTATTGAAGCAAAGGCAGTCTACAGGTAAAGATGACTGTTTTAACTGACAGCTTATAAAAAACAATGGCATTACCAAACAGAAGAAAGAGGGGGAAAAAAATCCCCCCAAAACCAAAACACACACACCCCTCCCCCCAATACTATGAAAGGACATAGTTATTGCTCAGTTTTCCACTTATCACTGATTTTTCTGGATCTTAACTGCACTTAATGTATTCAAATATAAATGCCAAACACCAAGAATGGCAGAGTCTTGACTAGATATTATCAAGAGTAGCAAGTAGCTTGTGTTCAGTTTCTGCAAGCTGGATATTTACATCTGCCAATCACAACAGTCCTAATACAACTTAATACTCTCATCTTTTATTTGCCAAAAAGACAGAGATTATTTATTACAAAGGAGGTACCTGTAGGGTAATTGAATCTGGATTCTGGCATTTTCTGACTTTAAGATGCAACATTAGGTCCCAAAATAACAGAGACTTCAGTAAGGTTACTAAATACATGAAGTTAAAAAATATTTATCTTTGAAGGACTAAGATACACAGTTGTTCATATACAATCATTAAGTAACCTTAAACGTGTTGAGATTTTTTTTAAAGATCAACATTACAATAAGATTTTTTAAAATCCTTCTAAGAACTTCAAGTTTGTTACTGTCCTGGTTTCAGCTGGGATGTAGTTAGCTGTCTTCCTAGTAGCTGGTACAGTGCTATGTTTTGAGTTCAGTATGTGAAGAATGTTGATAACACTGATGTTTTCAGTTGTTGCTCAGTAGTGTTTAGACTACAGTCAAGGATTTTTCAGCTTCTCATGCCCAGCCAGGGCACCTGACCCAAACTGGCCAACAGTGTATTCCATACCATGGGACGTCCCATCTAGTTTAGGAACTGGGAAGGGGGGGGGCAGGGATTCGCCGCTCGGGGACTGGCTGGGGGTCGGTCGGCGGGGGGTGAGCGATTGCCCCGCGCAATATTTGTACATTTCAATCCTTTTATTACTACTGTTGTCATTTTATTAGTGTTATCATTATCATTATTAGTTTCTTCTTTTCTGTTCTATTAAATCGTTCTTATCTCAACCCAGGAGTTTTACTTCTTTTCCTGATTTTCTCCCCCATCCCACTGGATGGGGGGGGAGTGAGTGAGCGGCTGCGTGGTGCTTAGTTGCTGGCTGGGGTTAAACCACGACAGTTACATATAACACAGTTACTTAAAATCAAAATTTATCTGCAATTTAATTCAGCTTGAATTCATCTTTTTTCTAGACTATCAATTTTCATTCCCAAATAAAATATTAAAAAACATTTCACTCCATATGCAGGATGACATTACAGAACTAAAAAACAAATAGAAATGGAATTAAAAAGCACAGTGAAAGATTACCCAAAACTTACACAGAAAACAGTTTCCAGAAGATCTATTAAAAGGCATAATAATACTTTCACCAAATAGGCAATACAATAAAAAGCATAAATAGTAATAGTAGCAAACCCTAATCTTATTTTCTTTGCAAGCTTTCTACTTACTGTAGAAACCCAAATCTATCTGTGACTTTGTAAAGATGATAGTCAGCATCTTCCCATGGTTCAATCTGCGCACCCTCCCGTCCCTAAAGGGAAGGGAAAAAAAAGAGCCAAAATAAGTTTTATGACACAATAAGCTAAGACACAGAAAACAGGATTCAATCACTCAAAGCACAATCTTTGGGACACACTGGTAGTAGGGTAGAGGTGGGGAAGAAGAAGAACATTAGTCCTAAACTGACCAAGCAAGAAAAAGGAGAGCAGCACGCCTCTCCCACCTCCTATGGGCAGTATTTTCATCACAGGAAATCTCTTTTGGTCACCGCTACACACACAGTAAATTTCAACCACTGGTTTCAACCACAGACTCATAATAATCTTACAGCTGTTGTTAACCTTCATGATAGTAGATCAAGGTCCCCAGAAAGTGTCTTCTACTAGTTTTATTTCCATAGTGCATCTTTCCTGAACCATCACCTGACAACAGCACATACTGCAGTCTTTAGACAAGGTCCATGCTGACTTCCAGCAGCTGTCAAACAGAATGCAGCACGAAGTCTTCCCTCAATGAAGCATTCACTCATGTTCCTCTCTTCTACTCCAACTGCTAATTTTTGTAAGACTTGCAGAAATTTAAGTATATTTCAGCTATATATTCTTCCGGTATGGGCTATGCACAGGTTACTGGGTATGAAAAGAGGCCACCACTCAGATCACAAAATATATTGGGTTGGCATGGCAAGGTTTTGGTAGCAGGGGGGCTACAGGGGTGGCTTCTGTAAGAAGCTGCTAGAAGCTTCCCCCATGTCCGACAGAGCCAAGGCCAGCCGGCTCCAAGATGGACCCCCTGCTGGCCAAGGCTGAGCCCATCAGTGACGGTGGTAGCACCTCTGGGAGAACAGATTTAAGAAGGGGGGAAAAACTGCACAACAGAAACTTCAGCCAGAGAGAAGAGTGAGAACATGTGAGAGAAACAGCCCTGCAGACCCCCAGGTCAGTGAGAAGGAGGGGGAGGAGGTGCTCCAGGTGCCAGAGCAGAGATTCCCCTGTAGCCCGTGGGGAAGACCATGGTGAGGCAGGCTGTCCCCCTGCAGCCCAGGGAGGTCCACAGGGGAGCAGATCTCCACCTGCAGCCTGTGGAGAGAGGACCCCACACGGAAGCAGGGGGATGCTCAAAGGAGGCTGTGACCCTGTGGGAAGCCCGCACTGGAGCAGGGTCCTGGCAGGACCTGTGGCCCCATGGAGAGAGGAGCCCAGGCTGGAGCAGGTTTGCTGGCAGGACTTGTGACCCCGTGGGGGACCCACGCTGGAGCAGTCTGTGCCTGAAGGACTGCAGCCTGGGGAAGGGACCCACGCTGGAGCAGTTCATGAAGAACTGCAGCCCGTGGGAAGGACTCACATTGGAGAAGTTTGTGAAGGACTGTCTCCCATGGGAGGGACCCCATGCTGGAACAGGGGACGAGTGATGAGTCCTCCCCCCGAGGAGGAAGGAGCGGCAGAGACAAAGTGTGATGAACTGACCCCAAACCCCATTCCTCGTCCCCCTGCGCTGCTGGAGGGGAGAAGGTAGAGAAAATCAGGAGTGGAGTTGAGCCGGGAAGGAGGGAGGGGTAGGGGGAAGGTGTTTTAAGATTTCTTTTTATTTTCTCATTATCCTACTCTGATTTGATTGGTAATAAATTCAGCTAGTTCCCCCAAGTGAAGTCTGTTTTGCCCATGATGGTAATTGGTGAGTGTTCTCTCCCTGTCCTTATCTTGACCCATGAGCCTTTCATTGTATTTTCTCTCCCCTGTCCAGTTGAGGAGGGGAGTGATAGAGCAGCTTTGGTGGGCACCTGGTGTCCAGTCAGGGTCAACCCACCACACACATGCATGTTTTTTTCTTATTAAAAAAAAACCAAAAAAAACCAAAAAAACAAAACACAGCCACTTGCTTAAGTGCACACTGTGCAAAACACCACCAAGTCTAGCATGTAAAATATTTCATGAACTCTACAAACAAGTCTGTTGCTCAGTACTCCAATGACATTTATAAAGCCCATAAGTGTTACGAGAATATGTGAATACACTGTAGGCATTCTAGGCATACTCTGTGCCAGGCTTTTACTTGACAAGGGGGGAAAGGGAAAAAAAAAAAAAAAAAAAAATCAGGGTCTTTTTCAAATTCCTCACAGCAATCTGACAAACAATGCAGTTCAGACATCTTTTAAGTTCTCTGTAATGATTTAAATGTTTCTATTACCATAACCAAAAATTAAATAAAATTAGTCTTTTTGATCTCATAGATATATTAAGCATCCTCAAACACCCTGGTTTCATTACTTCTAATACATTACACTACCTTAAAATAGCCCCAAAGCAACTTGCCATGCACCTGAAAAAATGAGTTGATTGAGTCATTACCCAGAATATCCCCCATGGTGGGAGAATTTAATTCACCCAGAGGCCAGTGTATCATGAAACCATCAGATTAGCACTACATAGAGTATTTTAAACAAAAGCTAGTGGGAACCATGATTCATTCTTTAAACAGACATATTACTAAGATTAATTATAAAATGTCTTTAAAATTATTATCAAGTTGACTTACTCTGTCATACTTGGCAACTATTTCTGCTCGTTCTTGGGCAAGTTTGATAGCAGCATCCTGCTCGGCATCTGCACCTGTGGAGAATCAAAATAATGCTGTTCAGATTCTCTCCCTCGTGAACAAAGAACTGCAGCTAAATACTTGGAAAATAAACTTCAACTTCAGAGAGACTACTTGGATGGAGAAATGCCAAAACAATTGTATCAAAGCAAAATATGACCTTGGTGCATGTCTTGAATACTGTTCAGAATAACATACAATTATTGGATGGTATCCTAATTGCTGAGTTTAGAATGTTCCCAACTTTCCACCAAAGCAGATATTAAATAAAGTTCAAAAAATAATACCCCACAATCCATTAACTGAAAGACTGAAGAAAGTAGTAAAAGCTACTAGTTGCCAATTCCACAAATATTCACATAGTCAAAGAAAGCTGAAACATACGCTACTGGTTTAAAAAAAAAAAGTGTGAACTATTTACAGGATTTGTTGAGAGGGATTAGAATAATGATGAATGCTGAAGAAATACTGCATGACTTCATCTGAGAAATTGCCTAAGACTTATTTCTCAGAAAACAGGGAAGGATGTCGTTATAGTGTCAGAACTGCAACTTGAGCAACCCAGAGTTGGAAAAAGCATAAGGATATGCAACAGGAAGGTTGACAGGCAAGAAAAAACAGATGCATGGGTAAGCACTGGACATGAGTACACTGCAGATGCAGCAGAGTTTACTACAGTAGTGAAGTTAAAGTTTAGACAAATCTGGTTTGATTGAGAGAAGGTGAAATAGACTGCATGTGTAACTGAATTAGGTTCCTTGGCATTGTTGTCTTAGCAAAAACCATCTCTAGAACATGGACAGGAATGTAAAGAGGGCACCAAGAAAGGAGAAGTAAGAGAGATGCTGCTTTGAATATTCAACAACATAATGCACTTCAATATCCCAAATGCAATTATGATTTCGAAGCAATGAAGCAAATCAGTTTTAATCAATGATAAGTTTGTGAAAGATTCAAGAGTTGATTTGTTTCGATTATTAAAAAGCAATGAACTCCAGATAAAGCAAAGCTTTATAAAGGTTTGAAATAGTGTTCAAGCACACACTGTTACAAAAATAACTCCAAGTGTTTCTTCTTCGCTATTTAGTTCACAGCAACATAATGAACTTCAGAAATCGTACATATCAACCATCTGGGCCAGGAAATAGAAAAGCAGATCAGATATTATAGTTTTCTATTGTATGACATTATTAACACATTTATTTGTTCAAACCCAGTATTTCTTTAATAAAATTTACCTACCTATTTCTCAGATATTTAGACAAGAAGTTGTGCCAAGGTGGCCTTCTAAGCCATCTGTTAAGAGATTTAGCACGGTCTCTGCATGTTTTCACTTGAAGTTTCCTTAGGGGAATGCACAGAACCTCAGTATGCCCCATCATGGACACAAGCACCAGCATTCAGGCAACAGCAACACTTGTCACAAAATTCCCCTAATGGAAAGTCTGACTGCTTCTTTAAAGCTTTTGTTTATGATCTCCAGAAGTTACACTTTGTTATGCTCATTCTGCCCCCCTTCTGCTTGCCACCATCATTTGCCAATCATATTACTCCCATTTGTTAGTAAAGGCATTGAGGTCTGTCATTTTTTCCAGTGTGCACCAGAACCAGCACAAATGTATTTACACAATTATCTGAGGAAGAAAAAAAATAAGAATTACATTTGCTATATTTGGAAGCTATGCATCTCTGTGTCACAACACTGATAAATAATTTCCTCCCTGTAAGGCAAGAGGTGAGTAGACTCCAAGCAGTGCACAGTTCTCCTGCTCCTTCAGGTGCTGGATCCACCTTTATTCCTAAGCTTAAAGAGGACTACAAGACAAAACAGTTTGGTTTCAGGTTTGTTTTTCTCTGACACAGTTTTATAGCAATCACAAGACTCTTATCCCAGCTACCTATGTGAACTCTGACCAAGACACAACTCTTACAGGCCAAGTGCAGCACCCTTCTAGAACCGCACCCCAGCACTGTCACCACAAAAGGGCACAGACTGAACTCTGCGCTACTCTGGGTGCATTCAAGCACTATATGTTCCCCAACACAATTATAACAATCTGGTTTTTATCCTTTACTAGTTGACGTACTATGCCTACTAAACTGACAATGTCCACTAAAGCTACCAAATCTACACTGACATAAAGCAGTAGGTGAAGCCTAGTTTTACTTTCGAAGTGAGAAGCTAAAAGAACCATAATCAAAATCAAATTGCGTTTTCTTTTATAACACACAGAGATCTGTGCTTACAGTAAGTTTTATAGAAGGTCAAGTATGGGTTTTTAAAAACTAAACTTTAGGTTTGCTTAGAAAGCTGACACTCCTTCAGAGAATTTAAGTACCAAGCAATCCTAATCTTTACTTCTCCAATGGACAGATGTGGGGGGAAAAGCTCACTTGTTTGAAGTATGACTGCTGCTGGGCTTCAAGAAATGGGGAAAAAAAATCCTATCAGTATTTTCCCAGTAAAAGAGAGATTAGATTTGATTTGAAAAAGAGTGTGGCTGAATAACAAGTAGTCAATATTGCAATACATAGTAGTCGACACATTCAAGTAGTAAGTAGACGATACATATTTTATTAGCAGAATTAAAAAATAGATTACTACATTTATTTAAAAATCTACTCAAAAGGACATGCACGGCTCTTCAGCAACACAGATGGAATAAGTGTCAGAAGTTGGAACAAAGTCTAAACCTTTGCTTAAAAGAATGCAAAACTGTATTTGCACCAGAAACTGAGTCCTGATTTATGCTGAAAACATGGCCATGGCTTACCTTCCTTCCCTCTGTATAAGTAACATATGAATGAAAGTTTGGCATGTTGTATGCTTCATGACAATTCAATTACATTTAGTGTGGAAATTATCATATTCATCGCCTTTAAAGTAATCCTCTTCACTTTCTGCCAGAATCATCTTAACCTTCTAGCTGCAGTGAGACAGTTTAATATTACATTAATCCATCCATACTGAAAACTCAGAAAACAGCTTGAGATGGGGACAAGAGGTTATATTTTGGGAGATAAGCATAAAATATGATTTTTTCTTATAAGAGGAATTATTTAAATATCTCCAAGTTGGAAATTACACAATGATTCTTGATAAAGTAAAAGCTAAATATGGGAACAAGAAAAATTCTTCATGAAATATCTTCCCAGGCACAAAAATATATCACTACATCACTATGAAATTAAAGACAAATAACTGGTATTCTAAAGTCTTATCAGTTTTATTCACTAAGTCTTATCTTACTGAAAGCAGTTAAAGATGTGAAACAAGTATGATTAAATTTTCTAATTAAAAGTTAGCATTACAGAAGATCAACACCACATTATACAGGAAACAATGCAATCTCAGATGAGGCTGACATTAATATACAGTCAATCAACTAGTACAGAGAACTGATTTTGACTAAAAACTGAGGAAATATTATCAACAATCTGATGATAAAATCTGCCAGTGATGGCATGCTAAACAGCACATTTAAGCCCCCCAAAATTGGTCAGGCTTACAAGGTACAACAAGCATGCTTAAAACCCTGCCAAGCAGCAATGTCACACATCTAGCTTTTGAAAAAGGTAAATCATAAAGAGAAAAGCCAGGAACAAAATTTTCTGAAAAGTTAGCCTGATACACTTAACAGTCCTAATTAGAGAGTATTTTCACCTTATCACTCTGCCACGCTAACCCGTTTTCTATATTTACAAATATTACAAAATTCTAAGCTTTGAAAAGCAGCATGCAAAGGAAGCGAAGCATCATTACAGTCAGAAAATCGAACAGAAAATCCCAATCTACGATGACATGAAAAAGGACTGACATAACAACCAGATAACTGCTTTTCTGATACACTTGGAAATCAGATTATCTTACTTGTCAGTGCTGCTGAGATGACTAGTAAACTGCTGGATTTAAACTTTCAAAAGGATACGACTAGAATCGGTCTCATTTTGCAACTCCCTGATTTTAAACCGGTAAAGAATCAGGCCTGCTAAATTAGACATCTATGGACTGCCATCAGCCCTACAAAGCTAGAGGAAAGCATTGCCTGGCATCAGTACAAGCTTTCTTCCTTTGTTACTCTAATAAGAGTCTCTCCTTACCTCACCAATTATTGAAGAGTTGAAAAAGACACAATTTCTTCAGGAAGAGAAAGTGGTGATGGTATGTAAGAAATGTTAAGTAGCACAGGCAATAAATTAAACTAGTCCTACACAAAGACACAATTCTAATTAGTCTCCAGTACTTATTTTCTGAGAGAGGAAATAAGTGATCTGGAGATGCCAGCATCACTTAGTAGCAACAAATTTACAGATGAATTCTGGGTGTTATCCTGCCATCCACTATTAGGTTGTGTCTGTGTGCATCACAATTGCATTTAAAATAAAACCCCACATTTTTAAAGCTGGAAGGGTTTTTTAAATTTCAAAACCACTGTCCAGTTCAGCCAACTGATACAAAAATTGAAAAATGTCACAATAAATTAAAATAAATTCTTAAAACTGACAACACACAGGCTTCTTACAAACTTAAAAACTAACTGGAAACTCCCAGTTCCTACTAAGCAGCTGCAATTCTAAGTATCTTGCAGCTTGTGAGAAATATTGGGGAAAACAGTTTACTTTTCCAGAATTCGAGATTCTTCCAATCCTAAGGAACAAAGGCAAGTGCCCTAAACTTGGGCGAGAAGGAACTAATAAAATTAATAGACATATTGCTAACAAAAAATACGGGATGTTCCACTCAAAAATGAATGCAAGACTATGGACCTACTGCCATAAGTGATGTATTTAATGGCAAAACAACAGATCCAAGTAAAAAATAAACACTATTAAAAAGAAAATAAGGATGTGCCCTACAAATAGATAGAAAAATGAAATTTTGACTATTAGTAAAAATTTTTTTAAGGATAGAAGGTTTTGCAAGAAACCAGGTACTGATACAGAACTACAGTTTGACAGATCCAGTCCAACTAAAAAAGAAATAATCCTGCCTTACTCTTGCCTTCATACCATCTTCTCCCTTCTGTTTCACAGGGAGAAAAGGTAGCTGTAGGTGTAGGCATCTACAGACACCAGAGGACCTTTGATCCAAGGTCCCCCTATCATCCACCTAAAATACTTTTTTTTTTTGAGGGGGGGGGTGGAACCACAAGAAATGGAAAAAATAAAATTCACAATAATGTATTTTTGTATTAATTTATATTACCAAGCTAAACACTGAGGATCCTTCTTTGTAGCCCCAGCAGTGACTCAGTTTTCCAAAATAAAGGAGGGGAACTGATGACACTATCCCTTGTGTTTCCAGCAATCAAGGAGCAGCTGAACAGCCTGGCAGCAGCTGGACTGCTCCTGGTCAGAGGTGACTAACACAAACAGCCCATACTTACAACCTGGCTTTCCAACGCACAGCCTGACGGAACTGAGCTGCTGCCGAGTGAGGAATTGCCAGAAGACAGTAAAATGCTGGTCTTTCCCACAAGAAGAAAAGCTTCTGCTCTTCAAGGTTTACTAAGTAGCTGTAGTTTGAACTCTGTTTGCCTAATCCTGCATGGCTTCTAATCCTGTTCAGCTACAGAACTACAAAACAGTAAGGCACAGCATTTTAAAAAGTGACTTTCATCTGCAATCCACTGAGCATGCATCTCTAGTCCATGCAAAAGTAGTCATACAACTTATGGGAATGATCTTTGGGGTGACTCAAACTCACTAGTGATATTCTCCCTGAAACAGCCTAAAAATGGCTAGTTAGATACAGTACCTCACCTGGAAAAAGTAACAGCTGAGCGCTAGCTCCCTCATCAAGGTAGCACAAAACGAGTACCACCAGGAGCCTCAGCGTGTTCTTTACACGTAACAAAGGAATGTATAGACACAAGGCACATTATAGTGCTTATGCATAATCAGCAGCATAATAAATTGCCTCTTACAGATGTGCCATAAATTTAAGTAGAATCATAGAACCATTTAGGCTGGAAAATACCCTTAAGAACAGAGAGTCCAACCACAAACCTAGCACTGCCAAGTCCACCACTAAACCATGTCCCTAAGCGCCGCATCTACACGTCTTTTAAATATCTCCAGGGATGGTGACTCAACCACTTCCCTGGGCAGCCTGTTCCAGAGCTTGATAACCCTGTCAAGTAAGAAGTTTTTCCTAATATCCAATCTAAACCTCCCCTGGTGCAACTTCAGGCCGTTTCCTCTCATCCTATCACTAGTTACTTGGGAGAAGAGACCGACCTCCACCTCACCACAACCTCCTTTCAGGTAGCTGTAGAGAGCGATAAGGTCTCCCCTCAGTCTCCGTTTCTCCAGTCTAAACAACCCCAGTTCCCTCAGCCGCTCCTCATAAGACTTGCTCTCTGGACCCTCCACCAGCTTCGTTGCCCTTCTCTGGACCTCAATGTCTTTATTGTGGTGAGGGACCCAAAACTGAACACAGGACTCGAGGTGCGGCCTCACCAGTGCCGAGTACAGGGGGACGATCACTGCCCTAGTCCTGCTGGCCACACTATTTCTGATACAGGCCAGGATGCTGTTGGCCTTCTTGGCCAGCTGGGCACACTGCTGGCTCATACACAGCCGGCTGTCGACCAACGGCCCCAGAAATAATGCCTCCTTCTATGTGGCTGAGGGTCAGTATACTAATAGCATCCTGCATAATCTTATCCCAAATTCTGAAAAGGAGATTTCTCCCTTTTTTGTACTTTGACCCATCATCACTACTTCCTCAACTGCAGAGCAGTCTAAAAACCCCCAAAGACTTGGAACATGCTAATTTGTTTTCCATTATTTCACTCGAATTCTTACTTGTTTGCACATTACACATTCCACTACACAAAGAGCTCCACTGGCACAAATTCCTGTCTGCAGGCACTACCACCAGCTGCTACGCATCTACACATTCAAAGCACATATCAGAGCTATAAACAAAACATTTTCTAAGTCTCTGGTCATATCAGAAAGTCCCTTTAATACCCAGGCTGTTTATTTTCCTTCCAGTCCATTCCCACAAACAATGAAATAAAAGCCATGACGTACATTTCATAGTATTTTGTTGTGGGTAAACGATGTTCAAAAAGAAAAATCTTGACAAATACCTGCACATAGATATTAAACCTGCCCTGAACAAAAAAGATTAAGCATCATTTATTATACTTTATTCTTCTCTTCATGCAGAGGGAAGAAGTTTTAACATAGAGTGATAGTTAGTTAGAAAAGCAATCCCTTTTACCTAGCAACACCTCCTCAGGAAAACAGTATTTCCAGAAGTTAACTGAGCTACATTTCTTCCACCATTAAACATAATTATCTACCTTAATAGTATTAAGTATTTAAAACTCAAGAGTTATCACTAATCTAAAATGAGATAAGTAAAACAGCACATGATATAAACAATTAAAGACCAGTACATAAAATAAAATGACATTTTACCAGTCTTCAGATTGTGATTTTCTGCCCAGTCCTTGTAAAGCTCTGTTTTAGTCTTCATGAAGTAAATTTGTTTGTTTCTAGACCATATTCTAAATCACTTTATCAAAAATGAACGGGGGAAAGTTCTCCTCCTCCACTTGCAGCATTTGCTCCACATAACCGAGCCACTTGACACATGCTCCTTCTTTTTCAAGACACGGCCCCTCTACAGTTACACGAGCTGCAGATATTCAAACAAAGATGCCGTTTGTGAATAAGAAGTGTCATGCAGGCACCATGTTAGTGTTCTCCACTGCAGCCCACAGCCCTGCATTCCAGCTAATAATAAACAAGAGGATTTGAACAAACAGCCTCAGAGGACACGACTCCTGTAACACATCACTGTTACGCTTTTGGGTAAGAATTCTTACTGGTATTTACCAAGTGCTGCACAAAAAGCATCTTATTTAAAAGACTTACTAGAAATGGGGCTTGAAGTACCCTATTTCTGGCTTATTACTTAAGAAACCATGAAATTAAGTTACTCTAAAAATACAGTTTAGATTTCTGTAAGTGATTGGCATTCCCTACTTACAGAATGGAGATTTTGCATATTTTCTCTTTAAAACTCCTTTACTGTTCAGGATATCTTGGGGACCTGAAATACCTAGGATTTCAGGAGTTGACAAGAATGTTTTCATTGACAGAAGTATAAAAATTCAAGATTTAACATTGGTAGAAATTGTCTGCATCCTCAAAACCTGAAAAACAAATCTCCATGCCAAATATTCCAAGGACACATGCATTAAGCCATTCTCCTGCATAGATTTTAGTCCTTATACGTGCTCTCTCAAGCAAAATGTCAGCTGCTGTGTGATGCTTACAGCCAGGAGCCAGCCAATTCCATTTCTTAATCTAAACAGGTCAGAGCACACACACTACCAGACCTGGCTTGGAAGACTTGTGTGGGCTTCTAGCTCTCTATGAAGCCAACAGAAAGATGATTAGTGGGACTGTTCAGCCTGGAGAAGAGAAGGCCCAGGAGGACCCTATCAATGGACGTAAGTACCTGAAGGGAGGGTGCCAAGAGGAGAAGAGCGCCAGGCTCTTTTCAGTGGTGCCCACCGACAGGACCAGAGGCAACAGGCACACACTGAAACACTGGAGGTTCCCTCTGAACATCGGGAAACATTTTGTCACCGCCGGGGTGACCGAGCACTGGCACAGGTTACCCAGGGAGGTGGTGGAGTCTCCATCCTTGCAGATACTCAGAAGCTGTCTGGACATGGTCCTGGCCGACCAGCTGAGTGGCCCTGCTTGAGCAGAGGGGTTGGACCAGATGACCTCCAGAGGGCCCTTCCAACCTCAACCATTCTGTAGTTTCCTTGCACCCTGACAAGTGTTAAAATGCCAGGAACAGGAGATCTGATCAAGTGCATTGGACTATTCTTTTTTCCCCAGGGACAGGGACTGGGACTGGGAGCAGGGGGAAAGTTCCTTCAGTTGTTTTAATGTTCCTCCCCACATCACCTGGCAGAGCACTGAGCCTGGAAACAAGCAACAGCTCCTTTGTCTTTACCACTGACTACTACTCATGGATCCTACCAAACCCAGGTGTCAATAGTTTAGTCTATGGATTCAGTATGAGTTTAGACTGAGCTAGTGTGATATCCACCACTAGGCACATTTCCCTCAAAAGCAGTGTTTTCTTACTGCTGACAATCACATGCACACAGTAGTAATCTTCTTGCTATACAAAAACTGTCTTCCATTTTTCTCATGGTAGAACTACTGAACTGGTTTTATAAAACCAACTACTTTCTGTTTCCTTACCTGAGAGCATATTTGTGGGAGAGACAAAAAGAACTCACACACAATGAAGACAAGTACTCGTTCCAGGTTAACTCTCTCAACAGATACCTTCACAACCTGAAAACAACTTGCTTTTTAACATTGATGGTACTTTTCTACCACGTACTACCCTCACGCAGCAATAAGTTAGGAGCTGTATTACACTGATATTTTTCACATATCTTTAACTGGTTTTCAAGTTTAGCATGTCTATTTTTGTGGGCGTTTTCAAGTAAAGACGCAGAGAAAAAGGAAGATTTTGGCTTAATTGAAACTTTTCTCTGTTCAGAAACAAATGAACAAAAAAGCCAAAGGTGGAGTAAAACTATTCATAAGATAAATATACTCCACTATGCTCTGCACCAACAAAAAGCCATTCCAGCAGCAAAACACATGCGCCCTTTCCCCCTTAATGATCAGCATTCCTTCAGAGTAGAACCTGTTGTACTTTTACTGCATGAGGAGTAGTGAGTGGAAGATATGAAAGTAAGGATTAAACTTTCCTGAAGTAACATCATTGAACTCTCATCTTAATGAAAAATCAAGTTTCACTACAGCAGAATACTTGCAGTTCTGCAACATTCCCTATTAGTTGCTGCACAGTCACCAATGGAAAACGGTCACTTTGGAAATTAGTAGAATTAACTGCTACTAAAATAAAATTTTTAAAAAAAAAAAAACAACACTATCTCAAAGCAGTTTTAAAGTGATCCCCAAAGGACTCAAAACAAGAGAAAGGAAACCAAGGCAGCCCTGCTAAGCAATATTCCACAGAGGAAACCTGTGTCAAAACATGAAATTAGAATTTAGTAGTCTAATATATATTGCAAAGAATTTAAATCAACTACTCCTTACTATCTCGATTTTAAGCACCAATTGACTAAAGGACTTACAGGAACGCTACCAATACTAATCAGTTATTGCAATATATCTATGACTATTTTTAATAACAGAGCCTTGCTAATACATATTAGTTAATAGAGCATTTAAAGAACTAAACTCAGAATAAACCAGCAATAAAACAGAAAAAAACACAGTCTAATAAAACACAACTTGGCCATTTACTTAGTCTTAATTTGCAATTATTTTTTATATGTTTCACATATGTAAGTACACCTTAAAATTAAATCACCTCTATCAGCTATGCCTACAACTAACCCAGCTGGAAGCTGCAGGTTGAATGCTCATGTCTTCACCTTACTAATAAGCCTTATGAATGTTACCACAAGGGTTACAAAGTGGAGCAACAAGAACTGGCAGGGTTCTACTGTAATTCCATTTTACAAAGTGTTGTGTGTGCAGTCATGAGCCAGAAGATAATTAATTTGCTGAAGGTTAACGTAATCAGTTGCAAAGCCAGAAGAAACCATAATTGCTAATTTGCAACAAGCTACACTGAAAAGAGTAAGCCCAATTTTGAACAATGCTCCCTTCTTGAAAGAAAAAGGGGAAGAAAAAAAAAAACCAACACACAACCCACCCTCCTGCCGAGGACTCTGTCAACACAATCCAAAACATTTATGGCACCTCTTAATAGACTTAAATGCAAAGACTTGGGCTGGCTATAATTTGGGGCTTGCCAGTATGTAAAGACTGGTCTGACTTGTGCAACAACTAGGTAATGTCTTATGTCTAAGCTTAAGTCATCCTTTCTTCTCCTTCTTCCCAAGGGTGTAGTTGGTATCTGGCCTTTTCACTAGTTTATTATTATTTCTTCTCTTTCCTCACTGCTATGAAAGGGCAGCACTATGACCATTACGAAGCGGTCATTCACCTATACATTTCATCTTTAAGGACATGTAAAGGCTATGCTGACTTAAGTAATGTCAGCCCTACAAACAGCTGTTCAAGTGGTGATCAGAGCAGATTTGCATTCTCACTGTTCAACGAGATAGAGAAAGCGTTGTTTCTGAAACACATTATAACCCAGCAGCAAAGAAACGACAAAGATACAGTCTTCATGGAAAAAACACAGGAGGTTTTCTACTACACGGAAAACATTTTACAGTCTTCCACCAAAGCTTAAATTTCCTGGAACTCCTACTGTGGATAGAACTGATCCCGCTGTAACATGTAATCTGTTTCATCTACAGCCCATGAGTATTACTCCCACACTCCCCTTGAAATCCATGACCTTTCCCAGTACTAGTCCTAGACTTTATAATTAATGTCTTAATAAAATATGCTGCAAATCAGCTGCTGTATTACATGGTAAGATCAGACACTTGACCACAAAAGCAGTATTGGCAGATAAAAAGCAGGAATATTTCAGGAATTTCACCCTCAACCTAAAGTAAGTCAAGTCATCCTTTCCACATGAGCACCTTTTCAGGTATTGGTTATGACTTTAGAAGCAAATTTAGCTGAAAAAGACAGGTTTTTTGATCCCTTGTACTTTAAAAGTATATTGTGTCTGCAGTCCCCAGAGGCTTTTGAAAACTAAAATATCCCCTCTGCATATTGACGCTACTCATACTTCTTTTAACCGTGACAGGCTACTAAACATACAAGCAAGATGATCTTTCTGAAAGATTGAACGTAACAATTCTCTGCAATAAATATCCTCTTCGTTTTCCCAATGCCATACATCAGGATGACATATAAAAATCATTTTCCCCAGCAACATAAGTTGAAAGAACATTTTAAAAAATTATCTGAAGTTTTGACATAATTTCAGACATAATTTCAGATTTCCTGTATTGTACATCTTCATTAGTAGTAGACCATGAATGTTTTCACAGCACTAAGATTTGCAGTATCAATTTAAACAGTAAAATGTTTCTAATATTTTAGATTCTGACACAAGCTAGAACATTTCATAAGAGGAGTTATGCTTCCTACATTAACAGACTTATATTTAAGCAGTCAGATGACACACTGCACTAATTATGTTAAGTCTCCCGATTAATCATTTTTATCTCAGCATTAGTCAAAATTAATGGAGCAAACAATAATTATATTTTAGAATTCAGCATTAATGATGTGAAGTCTATTTCCAGCTTAAAGCATCACCAAAACAATGCTCACACATACCCTGGATAAAGTTTTTGAAAGGGGCTCTTCATTTTTGAGGAAGCTGTTTCATTTCTTCTCTAAGGCTAGAGAAGTTACAAAAATTCTCTAGTTACAGAAGTTTCATCTGTATTTGTATCACTTACTGGCTAAAATAAAAAGGTTTGTTCCTCTACACAGACAATCTTTGAATACTCTGACATACACACAGTCCAGCTCATCATTTAATTACACAGCCAATTTAACTGATTAAAACAGGAAGAAAAGCAGGGTTTGTTTTTGTAGTAGACGTTATTCTGCCAGTTAATAAGACTAAAAAGCTCCAAGCTGGCTCAGAAAAACACCAGCACTGACTCAAGGTGGCAGGAGTAAAACTTTACCAGCACCACGGGGAAGAAGAAACTCCCCTCGACCTGCCCAGTGACCACAAAGCTATTACCTAATGGCTGACACTACGTTCTTGCTCAGTTAAACACACTGCTGAAACCTCATTGGACCTTGCATGAGATGGAGAAGGAATCGTTCACAAACAAGCAACAGATGAGCAGTTACTGATAACACTAGCTTTTACTTACCAGCTGCATATATACCACCAGTCTTTTATTTTTCTGCCTTCTCCTAGAAGAGACCTCATGAGGTACCCAGGGATTAGTCCTTCCCCAAAAGCATGAGAAAACCAGCCTTCAGCCTCTGTCCACACTTCAACTTGAGCCTCCCAGACGCCAAGCGAGTGTTCTGCCTATTTGGGTGCAGCCTGTGCATGGCCACACCTCAGGATTTATTTTGATGTTTTAAGCTCAGTTTCATCCTGATACACAACAGGAAAATAAAATCTTAAATACTGCAAAAGTTCTGGCAGGATGAAAAAGCATTTCTTGCTTTATTCCAGCAAAAGTGTGTTACACTAGTTACTATAGGCTCCTGGACAGGCTGTTGTGATCCATACCATACAGTGTGGGTCTAAGGTGACCTTCCACCTACTAAAGAGATACACTGAAGGAACCATCAGGAACCACAGTACCAGGGACAGAGGAGCTGCAAGGCCCTGCCATATTCAACTTCAATTATAATCTTAACATATTAAACATGTTTCCACTAAAAAAAAACTGAGTTACATGCTACAGCTCTGTTCACTGTAGCTGAACAGCTTTCTTCAGCTACTATGTCTCCGAGCTATTCATCTTAGAGCAGATAAACATTTTAACTGCAGTAATACCCTAAGTACAAATAGGATCCTCTAAGTAAATCCTATGAAAAGTCTGAATGGCACCAGGAAGCTCCTATGACACTAAACCTACTCTTGGTGACTCTACGATAAGTTTGAGTAAGTCCGCAAAAGACATCAAGGCAAATTTCGATACCTGCCTGCTTATAATATCAGTCATGTCTACACAGCACGAAGTAAAGTTGCTTTGAAAAATCAGCTACTTAAAATATCTGTCATTCACTTTATTAAAACCTAAAATGAAATTTGGGAGAGAGGAAAAAAAAGACTGAAATCCGCTCTGAACATTTAAGTGTCATGCAGCAGTATATCGATGGTTTTTTACGTTTGTAAAGTGGTTACAGGAAGGGCTGGAGGAATAAGAGACAGCCAAATGGTGGGTAAATAAGTTTGTTGAGCAGCAGCAGAAACTGGGGAAGAAAATGCTGTCAGTTTCTTCATCCTTGCTACAAGAAAAGGAAGTTAGTGATAGACAAGAAGGTTCTGTTGTTTTCATTTTCACTGATTGAGGACTTGTAAACAAAAGAGAGTAAACAGCTATGGCATTTCCCATGCGAAACAGGAATTAGGGCCTCGAAGGCTGTCCTGTGTTCTCTGGGTCCCAGCCTCAAGCTGAGGGAAAACACAGCAGAGCAGCTGCAATAAAGCCCAATGACAGACCCACCAAATTGAAATCAGGTTACATTCATACTGGTATGTACCAATACCAGCACAAACTTGTTTGCATCCATTTAGTTTGCATCAGCTAAAACATTTATTAATAAAAAACAACTCCAGAGCTTGGTTAAAACAACATAAAGAAAAGAAGAAAAAAAAAAAAAAAAGATCAGTCCCTCAAACTTTGTGGCTGTTTATCCACAAAATATTGTGCCAGTATGATAAACCTTCTGGCTACGTTATATCCATCACCTTTATTTCAATTAATCTTTGCTAGACATAACACCCAATTAGTTCTTAGATTTAATCTATCCATAAACCTTAGGACAATCTGGAAAAAAAGTCTGGGTTTTTTTCCCCAACCTGTGCCAGGGAGATACCAGTTAAGCACAGACAGCGCTGAGATCCCATTATCACTGAGAGGTAAGCCCAAAGCTGCAGTAGTGTAGGACCACAAAACAAAAAAGACATTTGTTTGAATATTTCATTTTAAAGGATAACACAGGTTCATCAGAACAGAATTCGCCATAGAGGTTATACATCTCCTTCAAGTAAGGGATCACAGCGAGATGTACCATTTGGCTCATTCTTTGGATACTCTGAAAATTTTTTACAAATATCTGGTGTTCACATAAGATGACAATTATTAAGTTATTCTGCTGTTGCACAGAAACAATGACTTTAGTAATCAGTGCAGTAACAGATATATCATTAATACTTTCTTTTTACTGCTTTAGAGGGAAGATTACAAGCATTGAGGTACTTCAATGACACTTACAAACCTACCATCAAGTTTTCAATGCTACTTCTCTCAAAATCGGTACTTTTATTTCAGTACTGATGCAAGATGAAAAGCTACAAGCACACACTGCAAAGTTTCTGTTACAAGACAAACATGAGGTTAATTCTAGTCTAGGCCTTGTGCACAGGCATCAACGAAACAATTCATTTCTATGTTAATGCTGAAGTCAATGACAAACAAAACAGAAGAATCTGATCATTTGTCATCAACTCTCGTACCTCAGCAGAAAATGACCTGAAATGGCTAAAAAGCATTTTTTAACTTGGTACAGAGACGAAAAGTCTACTTCATCTAATCTGAACACTGACACAATACTTTGCCAACACCTATTCCAAGTTACAAGGATTAGCTCTAGGATAATAGACAAATAAAGCCTTTTATGGTTTTCAGTCCTGCTCAATAACCTATTTCATTCCACACAGATTGCTCTCAGCCTCTGCAAATTTCATATCCCTTACAGAATCAAAATCCATAGTAAGCGTCAAAACTTGGTTGAGCCCATGGAGCTGCATTCGGCAAACAAGCATCCTGGAACCTGCTAAAAGCAGACTAACTGCAGAATCCTCCCAAAGAAGGGCAGACACAAGCTGTCCTCTATTAGAAAGCAAGGGGAAGAGCCCATCTGTACTCAGCGAAGCACGAGTTGAGATTTAAACATAGATCTACCCACTGTCTGCACTGTGCTTGTAGACAAGCAATTAGGATATTCAGCACTGTGGGGAGGGTTCCAGTTCTCAGTTGTGCAGCCTGTACAGACCAGGAGCAACAGGGCTGACTGGTTACCCAGACATCAACAGAACATCAGAACTCAACTCTTCACAAGAAGATAGCTTTGAGCTCTAACTACAGCCAGCAGCTGCAGATAGAAATCTTACTGGTCAAAGCACTTGGTATGCCTAAATTGCCTTTAAATCCTCTTTTGACTTACAGATGTAGCCACAGTGGTCAGACAGGAAACCTTCCCATGAGATCTAACACTCATTCTAAAATTCATCAACTTCACATAAAAGTTCAGCAAGTTCAAGTCTGAAATTTTCATCAGTGAAGTTAAACCCAAAATAATTTGTGAGGGAAAAAATTTATCTTGATTATGAATTTTGGTTCCCTCTTACCTTACCACTGAAGACATTTCTTCAGTACACATTAAAATCCCAACATTGCGTTTCTGATGTTACTATAAACAAAGCCAAAGTACCTCCTTGAAACAAGGAATGGTAATACAGTAAACCAAGGCATCATCTCTGCAAAGGTATTCCCGAAAGGTCTAGCAATAGGATAAGAAATGAAGAGGTTGAACATAAATGTGGCTTCAGTTACAGCATTTCAGAAGGATTAAGAGCTATCACTCCAGTGGCTTCAAACTTGATGAAAATCCAATAGCCTTTCATCAACTCTTCCGTCTTCAGCAAAAGTACAGCTGTCACCTGCCATCACATAAGTCTGAATGCGAGTGAAAATGACCAAATGTTTCTCCTGGTTTAGAACAGTTTCTGAAATTGGTTAATTTACCCGCAAACTTCTTGTTATGACAGCAAGTTCTTGAAAGATTTCACAAAGAATTCAGCCTACCTTAAGGCTAGGAGAAGAAAGAGATAATTTTCAACTTAAATTTATTTTAATAGCATTCACACTAAAGACAACAGCTTTTGGTGCGTGTTAGCCATCAGTACAAACCTTACTGTACTTAGTCTAGAAATTCTGCTCACTCTTTTTTAATCTTTCCATACCTCACTTTCTTCCCTGGCATAGAAAAAACAAGGGGTGTAACTACTGAACACTATAAAATTACTCACACATGCTCTCTATCTGCCAACAGCTGCTGTTTTGGAAGAGCACATATAACCTAAAAATTGACAATAGGGACCAACAGTTCACATTAGTGTGATAATGCTATAAAAATGTAGAAAAACAAAAACATCAGAAAGTACTTTGTACCTGAGGTACAATAGGCTGTTTAATCCCAGGGTAACATTCAAGCCATCTCAGACATGCGATGTTGACAGGTTTCTCTAAAAAAAATGAGTCAGATGCACATCCTGGGGGAAGTTCTCTCTCTGATTAAAACAGTATCACAAACAGCCATTATTCTTCAGGTGCTATTGAGCTGAGGTGGCGTTTCACTGAATCACAGGCTCCAACACAATCTAAGTCACATTTTTTTCAGATAAACAGATAGATCATCAAAGAGTTTAAGCAAAGGCACAAGACAAATACATGGATTTGCAATCCAACTAATCAGGTTTTACTGAATCAAAAATCTTTGGTGGGAATGTAATGAAAGGCTACTACTGTTTTGAGTGGCCCAAATCTATTCAGATGCTGTGGATGCAAGCGCAGGCTATAACATATAGCTATAGCACCCAGAATATCAGGGCTGATGGAAGTACAGCCTACCAGCTGTGGCTTAGACACTTTAACCTGTACCCTGACACACAGCACACTGTAAAGAGGCAATGACCTGTATAATTGCTTTCTGGAAATATGACACCTTCTGAGACTAGAAAAGCAGAAGAGTGACAATTTACAAGTCATACCTAATTAAAAGCACAAATGCGAACAATATGAAAAGAGGATATGGGGCGGGGGGAGGGAGGGGAAGTGTGATATTTAGAGAATGGCATTTTAAGAGGATGATGTACAAAACTGCCAGAATTTAATTAGCTGTCAAGTTAAAGCATGCAGGGGTCATCATCAGTAAGGAGTAAGGGACTTAAAGGCGCTAGAAAGGCATTTTAAAACTCTACCCTTGCATCATAGGTAATTTAACGCACAAAACTATAAGCAAGCAACCCCAAAATTAAACTAACTAAATGAAAAAATTATTGAGCTGCTTTAAAGTTCTACTACCTTGTTACACAACTAATTCCATCAAATTTGAGTACCAATTTTCCCACTGTCTTGCACCTGTTTTCATCCTTCACACCTGTATATTAGATCAGCAGTATTTTGTATCTTTCTGCATACACAGTGCTGAAATGAAAAAAACCAAAAAAAAACCAAACAAAAAAAACCAAAAAGCCTAAAGGAAAACTCATGGAAATTTCCTTTCTGTGAGTAAGAAGGCAAAACAACTGCACAGGCTTAGCAAGACAGAGAAGAAATATGACACACAAGGCCGTGCCAGAAGATAGTGTAAAGGGGTCCACTGAACTATAAGTAACTTTCAGAATGACAAAAAAAAAAAATCCCATAAACAGAGAGAAAAGCACAGCTATTCTCCAAAGCCCACACAGCTGAGACCTGTGGAAAAACTTATCAGCACAAAAGGGATATAAACAAGATGACTTTAAATTGGTTTCATTTAAAAAACATTATAGCTACCTTTTAGGTAGCTCCAAGTTAATCAATAAGATACCATACAAGTAGGGAGCTACCATATTTATAAGCTACTGTGATGGTCTGACTGCCAGACACAATTGCTATGTGGCCACTTCAGGGCAAGCAAGGCAAATTTCATATTCTTCAACCTCAGAAGTAACTAATTCTCAGTGAAATTGGTATGCCATTGCTACTCCAATACCACGCAGTTCCCTGATACATCATTTAGCCACGAGTATTTTAAGTTCAAGTTTTTAAGTTCATATAAATATAATACCAAACAGGTACAGCCTTTCACATGGGACTACAGGATTTAGACCAAATTTTAATTGAAGGACTTTTCAGTTTTGTCTCAGAATGAAGAAGAATGGTTTGGAAACAAACTCATCTGCAGTTGTTTTAATTGTGGAGGAAAAAAAAAAAAAAGATTTAAAATAATAAAAGAGAACTGAAACAGTTTTCATGTTACAGCAATTTTGTAACACCTTTGTATTAAAATAAATTATTCTCAAACCTGAGGCTGAAAGGGTTTTGTTGGTTTTTTGGTTTGGGTTTTTTTTGTTTTGTTTTGTTTTTTTTAGGTTTTAATTGGAAACAACTGTTTTCCCACTAATAAGAAATCTATGAACTCAACTGATGAAAGATGCATGACAGATAAAAGGCAGGCAAAAATAGGTTGGAGAGGGGAAGCGCATACAAAATACTGCATAAAAGTTGTTTTAAATTACAAAGGAATCACAAATTGCCAAGAAAGGTAGCTTAGTCAAATAAAGCCCAAACCAAATCACTGTTAAATAACAATTCTACAACAAGAGGAATGTTTAAGATATGTCAAATAAAACCACCCCCCAAAACCACCCCATATTCAAGCGTATTCCCGTTAATCCTAATTTGATCATCTCTTCTACAAGCTTCCCATATCATACCATTTCTGTAACTAGGACACAAGAGACATAACACGTTGAGTTTTCCTAATGGAAGTAAGGACTTCAGTAATTCTAACAGTTACCAGCTAAAATTGCTCAAAAAATCCACTGGCATACCAATAAAAACTGTCTCAAAACCAATTACTACAGATCAATAGTTGGAAATGTTAAGAAGGGGGTTTTTTTGACAAGTTTGGGTGTTTTTTTTTTAATTAACATGGACAGATGCTATCTAATATTACATTAAGAGGGCAAAAAGGAAAATGTAGGAGGACATCATTCAGACATCCTGTCCTGGATTTACAGCACTTGTTGAACATGTCATTGCTCTTTGTCTTCAGCTCTGCTGGAAGCTGCTGCTCTGGGCTGTGCTGGTAAACAGGATCATGTGAGTGCATTGTAATCTGCCACAAGAAAAACAAACCTGCTGAATTAGCTCATGCTACCATCACTAGCAGTTTAAGTGAAGTTGGACTGGAGAGAACTCGCAGGAACATATGCTTGCAAAGTTTAAGTGTGTCCAAATCCTCAGGGTATCGTAGTGGGTGGACCTTTGGCTGGCTGCCAGATGCCCACCAAGCTGCTCTCATTCCCCCTCCTCAACAGGACAGGGGGAGAAAATAAGATTAAAAAGCTCATAGGTCGAGATAGACAGGGAGATCGCTTACCAATTACCCTCATGAGCAAAACAAGACTTGGCTTGGGGAAATTAATTTACTGGCAATCAAAAATAGAGTAGAATGGTGGTCCTTCCCAGGATCAACTTCGCTGCTTTGGTCTCAATTCTTCTATCTCCTCCCCACCCTGAGCAGTGCAGGGGGATGGCAAATAGGGATTGCAGTCAGTCCGTAACACTTTGTCTTTGCTGTTCTTTCCTCCTCACGCTCTTCCCCTGCTCCAGCATGGGGTCCCTCCCACAGGATACAGCCCTTCACAAACTGTTCCAGTGTGGGTCCTTCCCACGAGCTGCTGTTCCTGCCAGAAAACCTGCTCCTGTGTGAGCTCCTCTCCAGGGGCCGTAGCTCCTACCAGGAGCCTGCTCCAGCGTGGGCTCTCCACAGGCTGCAGAGTGCATATCTGCTCCACCATAGTCCTTCATGGGCTGTGGGGAGACAACCTGCTTCACTATGCTCTTCTCCATGGGCTGCAGAGGAATCTCTGCTCTGGCACATGGGGCACCTCCTCCTTCTTCACCGACCTTCGTGTCTGCAGAGTTGATTCCCACACATTTTTCCCCACTCTCCTCTCTCGCAACTGCTGCACTGTGGTTTTTATCCTTTCTTAAAAATCTTATCAGAGAGGTGTCACCAGCTTCACTGATGAGCTCAGCTTTGACCACTGGTGGATCTGTTTTGGAGCAAGCTGAAACCAGCTTTGTTCAAAGCAGGGGACGGGCCCTGGCCTTTTCTCATGCAGGCCACCTTTGCAGCCCCTGCTACCAAAACCTTGCCACCTAAGCCCAATATGGTGGCCAACTAGAAACTTTCTCATGAATTTAGTACTTAATGTTGAGAGAGCATACAAACACAAGTCATAAATGTCAGTCTTCAACACATTAATGCATAATCTCTTGATCCCCTTTCTCCCCCTGAAATATCAATGCTACTAGAACTTCCACTTATTCCTAAAAAAACTCATTAAGATATTCTATCCAATGTCAAGATCATAAATATGGGATAGAAGACTGCTGATGTTCCATGCAATTCTATAAATACCATTTTAGTTCAGATTGGAAGAGTGCTTTTGGAGCAAATCTCCAGATCATCTCTATTTACCATTCTTCAGTTTGCACTGGGAAGCGACATGGAAGTATGCAAAAAACTGGATTCCTTCCAGGTTAAACTACCTGTGAGATGGACTCCTAACTCTAAGTTACGTTCTGCCCAAAGAATAAGGCCAAGGTTTGATCTAGCCTGAAAAACCTACTGAAATACAGAGGGATGTTGGACCCTCAATTTTCCTCTCTAGAGCTATGACTACAGTGCCATGCTACCTGCTAACACAGACACGGTCTATAGGCTGCTGTTACATTAAATATGCAGCACAGGCCCCAGCGCAACCAGTCATGCTTTGATTTGCCTAAGCATATTTGCTCATTTTTCCCTTTAGAGCCTATCTGCACTATTTATAGAACGGCTTTACATTCTTATTAGTTACCAGACAATGATTGTTAATACATGTTCCATCGCTACAAATACTCTTCTGTGAAGCTTTATACATTATGTAAAATAGGCAATTATCACTGCACAGTTTAGAAGGTCATTCCAACGCCTATAAACTAAATAGTAATGGGAATTGGAGTCTGTGTAGCTTTTTTTATTTTCCATCTATAGATTTGGCAAGCTCCAAACTAGCATTCATCCCACATATTTTAAAACCTAACTAGGGTACTAATTCAGAGCACAGAATTGACAAAAACATGTTTATTGATCTACATATCTGTGATTTGTGTAACGCACGCTCCACACAACAGTCTGTGAAGATAACATTTTCTATTACTGGGTGATGAGACATGGTAGCTCCAGGACTCTATGCAGCTGCAGCATAGATGAGGCAATTTTTCAAAACATGTTAAAGTCTTTTCAATGTACAGCTGTCATCAGAAAAAGGGAAGGATTAATCAGGTTTTTTTCTTTTTAGAAGGAGAAAAATTAGGACACAGAGCAACGGTGCAGCCATTTATCCATCACACAGAAAAGTGCAATGCCTGAAATCAGCAGTATATCACACACTGGGGAGCCCTGGAATCATCCCAAAAACACTGAACACTTGAAAATGATGAAGAATTGTTCCACTAATCCAAACAATGTGACCTCAAATGAAACAGAAAATATTTCTCTATGAAAGATCACAGCATATTCATGTTACCAAAGTCCCTTCGCTAGTACAAACAGTATTTCCTTTTCCACCAGAAAGAGGAAGTCTCAGATCAAGGCAACTTCTCACATTACAGTACAGTTCACAGGTCTCAACTGGAACTACTGCTATTTCCCACTAAAAAATTAGGTTTAACAACAAAAGCTACACTTCTACTCTGTGACAAGAATCTGTGTACCAAAGTTATTAAAGTTAAAATTCTGAAGGATATATTTCTAAAAACAAGTCTGAAACTTAGCTTTAACCTCTCAGAAATACTCCTGACAAAAGGGAGATAAAACATGGCACAGAAAAGAGTGCCCTTTAGTCAAAATATTTTGGAGGAAAATCTAGCATATAGTGTAGACTAGCAGACACAGTGAAACTTGCCTATTCACACTCAGGTCAGTCCTGTCCTCCCCCACCCCCAAACACTTACTTGCCTAGTACATTAGATAAATCTCAAAAGAAAAACATGTCTCATCTGAAAACAAGGAAAAGAAAAAACAAACATTTTCCCCTTCAATTTCCAGGGAATAAAAATATTTGCCAGTCAATAAATGCAGATAGTTTTGTGCAACCTGATTAACCCATAGCTTACAGGCCTCTGCCACTTGCTTTTGGAGAAATAATGGACAGAAAGATTGCATTTTGAACACTTCACTTTCAGATATAACTGGTGCCTGCATTGGTACAGGGAAAGGAAGGTACAGACATCACTTATACCACTGTGACATGAATGCTGAGAAAAAGACATTTGATTTTTATATTCTTAAGTAGAAACCTATTTTTCAATGAAGAATTAAAAGGCACATAAAGAGATTTCTTTTCCTACCATCCCACTTATATTTCATTAAGATCTGTATCAGACTACTATCAGAGTGAAGACCACCTGCTAAGGTGCCATAGGAATGGAGCATCTGTACTGTGATAATGTGTCATTCTGAATGCACGACAGTGCCATACAAAGAACAGCTAAGTTTAAAACAACAACAAAAAGAACACACTCAAAAAAAACCCACCCAAAAGCACCACAAAGACAGTGGGAAGGGAGGGAGAAATACCAACTACTGCACACAGCTTTCACTCCCCAAGGACAAGTGGTTTCAACTTCGTGCATCAAGATCATACCTGGCTGAAAAGCTACAAAACCCCCAAAGACTTCAGAACACCCTGAGACTAAAGGCACAATTAAATCCTATATGACTCTTCAAATAACTCTTGCAGATTTATTGTTCATACTGCAATTAAGTATGGACTTCAGCTATTTCCAAGTGGCAGTAGAAGACACCTGCAATCCAGTAGTGATACTGCAGTGATATCTGGCAAACAAGAGAATCAAAAGTATTCTACAAGCTGAATATCAATGAGCTTCTCCATATGGACAGAATCTGCTGACAAGTGCTACGGTCAGTGAGTCCGGATTCATTTTACAACAAAGCCTACCTGCACACACAGAGCCCTCATAGCTGGCAGGTTCCAAGATTTATATCACACTCATGACCGAGGCCTGCGGTGAAGAGTTAAGTGACCGTGACTAAAAACTGTGACACCTGATACAGGTATCACGCTCTTCTCCTGGAGAGGAGGGCGTGCAATCAAGTATCTTCACATCTATTTTCTTTCATTTGTTTGAGTATGTTGCTATGTAATTATGCTACAGAAGACAACAGTAAGAAAATGAAACCTACATCACCTGGGACATGATGTGGAAGGTAGTAGGGTTTGTTCCTCAAGGAAATCATTCCCACCAAGGACCTGCCCCCTCCAGGTACAGCTAGAAAATGCTTCGTTAGCTGCTTTATTAGCAAAGAGACAGCAGCAGTCTTGGGCATCTGTGTACTTATTTTCTCATTTCCACTAAGAATTAAATTAACTGACATTAATTAAGTTTTCTGTTTGATCTGGAAATTCAGTTCAAATTAACATTTTTATGGATAGTTTAATACTAATGCTGACAGATAATTTCTTTTAGAAGCAGCTGTTTGGACTTGCAACAAGGATGAAACAGGGAAACCTATTCCACTGAGAAACCAGTATTTTTATTTGCTGTTAGACGTGACTAACTAAAAAAAATTGGATATGTTACCTCATTTGAGGAGTCTGGATGTTTTGCTTACCAGCTATAGCAAAAGATCTAGAAACTCAACAGGACATAAAAATACTTCGGAGAAGCCAGATAAGATGTCCAGGAAAGTTGTGAATTGTCAATATACACGAAAGCACTATCTAAGCCTGCTATAATTATCTATGGCAGAAAATGTCCAGCTGAGACCCTGTCACTTTGAAATATTCACCACATTAAGTTATTAAAAACAAACTGGCAAACTTACTAGCATCTATGTCTGCACTGTTGCTTATTCCTATCCACTGCAATTTAACAAATCAAACTGTCACCTTCTTAAGCTGCAAGTGTATTAGATAAATTCTGTGCAAGCTTCACGACCAATAAACATGGATACTAGCATTCATATTTAACATTAGATTCCAAATTTCATAAGCATGAGGATAAAATACTAGAAACTCAACAATTGAAGGAAAAAAAAAAAATCAGATGATCCCTCATTGCTTTAAGTATGCACATCTCAACAGCACAAGTTTTTCTTTAAGGAAAAAAAAATGCTTTGTAGTGTCAAATAATATCAGCATTATATTTTCAGAGTCCACAAGAAGAAAAAAAGTTGTACATACTCGAAAATAGCATATGCACAATTGCTATGATCTTACCAAAATCAAGGTCAGAAAAATATATTCACCTTAACTATGAAAATGCAAAACAGAGAATGAGGCTTGTTTTTCTAGATCTTTCCTGCAGAGCTTCCCAGCCCTTTCTCAAAAGTCTCCAAATCCGAAACTAAAATGTCTGGGCTTAGTTGTAAAATTCACATCATGATAAAAGTACAAGAGAAGCTACAGAAGGAGAGGTACAGGACACAAAACACCTTTTTGCCATGTTCAGATCCACGCTCGAGATCTCATCTCTATTCCAAACATATCGGACAAATGCCTCAGGCAAAACAGAATCCTTGTCTCGGCTGCAGTATCACTGAAACCAGAAATCCAAATACATTCATCCCCTACCAGCTCAAGCTCAAAACTATGTAACCCATTAACCTTCTGAAACATTAAGCAAATACTTGAATGAATCCCTAACTCCACACACACAGCTGTCCTCTTCTTTCAAGAAACCCAATAAAGCCACCTTGTTTTCAGTTGGTCTTTCCACCCAGCTGCCAGGTTCCCTCTGCTGCAGTGAAATCACAAGGGCAAGTCTGTGCAAGTACTGCTCCTCCAGGTCAGCAACAGTCCCATGCTTCGCACAAACTAAGAAGTCCAGACGGATTTAACAGCACACATGTGCATACTGCAACAGGCAAAGATTAAACTGATCCTCAATACCAGAAGTTTTAAAAAGAGGTTTAATATGAGGCTTCGTTTCTTTTGTTTCTACTTAGCCAGTAGCTAGGACCAAACCAGTGAATTTGTATTGTAAAAAGCTCCGAAGGCCACACAGGGGCATCCCATTGCCCACGGGATTTAAAACCACAAGATGGCCTATTGCCAGAGAGGATAAATGGCAACTTGCAACCATATATCATCATGCAGTCCTTCTAGCTTGCATGTTGCTTGCTTCTGTTTTTTACTACTTTGTGTCAATAAAAATTTTAATGAAAGCTATACTTATATTTGAGATTTTTAACATTAGCTGAAGAAGAGATGCTTGTTCAGACTCTTGCAACATCAGTGAAACCAGTGCAGGGCTTGCAGCTCACTATGACTTTACATTTGACTATCCTTGGATGGATTGAAAACAACCACAGCAGTCAGCAATTCCAGCAAGAAAACCCCACCCACCAACTCCTTTCTAGTATTTTTTTAAATGTGCAGTTTCATCTACAGGACAAGAATTGTGAACTCTGTAGCTACGTACAATCACGCACACCTCTAAAGAAACAACAGGGTTTCTTCTTGGGAGTTTTTTTATTGTGGGTGGTTTGGGGTTTTTTTAAAAAAACAAACAAAAAAAACCCAACCAAAAACAAAACAACAAAAAAACCACACAAAACAAAACAAAAAAACCAAACACCACACACAGATCAAGTCAGATCAGCTTCACTGATGCCAACACAGCTGTGCTGATTTATACCAAACTGAATTTCTGTCCCATTTAGCAGAAACATTACTGTGAACCTGTTGTGTTTTTCCCCATTACATTGCTGCACTGTTCCTTACTCTTCATTCTTTTTCAAACATACTTTTTAATAGGAATATTTTATGTTAAGCTGCCACGTTTCCCATATGATACAAATAAGAAATTAAAGTTGTATTTCAGGATTACTGAGAATGTTACAGGTGACAATTCATGGGTTTACGGTCCCACCCCCACCACCCCAAAATAACCCACCACGTATTGTATTAACAAATCGTGGCATGAAGCTGGAGATCAGCTGTCTTCGTTGTGTTTTCCTTCTTGTAAATTAGCTCATTTCAGCTGACTTAACATTATTGAATAAAGAAAGAACAAGAAGTACTTCATTTTTCTGTAGTTCCTCTATAGCTAAATCAAATTTGAGCTGTCTGTATTAATTTTGTTAAGCCATAGATCAATTCCCAACATACAACATCTAAGTACTCTGTTAAACGATGCTACCTACTTAATAATCAGACCAAATAAACAGACACTAAAGTCAGTTATTAACAGCTACATATGGCTAAGCAGAACTGCAGCCTTTCTTAATCACTGCATCTGGCATCACACAAATGAGAAGAATGAAATATTTTAAGCATTTATTTATTTAAAATAAAGTAAAAAGGCAATAAATTGTCAGGATAAGAAATGCAATAGAAAAGCCATAATCTATGTATATCCCATGAAAGTTTTTACTAGTGGAAGCAAGAGAGAGTGAATGCCAGCCACAGAAATAGAGTATTTTAGGTAAAAATCCTCTAGATGAGTAACTAGTATCTAGTTGTTCAATGATCCAACTGTATTATTACTTGCTTCTGTTTGTGTCATCCTATGAATTCCTCATACTCTTGCAGTAGCAAGTCTCAGCAGCAGCTAGCATCAGCCAGCATCACCACTGAAGGAAGGCTGCCCACTGTCGTGGTTTAATTCCAGCCAGCTGCTAAGCTCCACACAGCTGCTCGCTAACTCCCTCACAGTGGCATGGGGATAGGAACTGAAAAAAAAAAAAAAAAAAAAGTAAAACTCATGGGTTGGGATAAAGACAGTTTAGTAGGACAGGAAATGAAGAAAGGTGGTAGTAATAATAATAATAAAAGAATTAGAATATACAAAACAAGTGATGCACAATGCAATTGCTCACCAGTTGCCGACTGATGCCCAGTCAGTTCCCGAGCAGCAGCCCCCGGCCAGCTTTCCCCCCAGTTTAAATACTGGGCATGACATCACATGGTATGGAATACCCCTTTGGCCAGTTTGGGTCAGCTGTCCTGGCTGTGTCCCCTCCCAGCTTCTTGTGCCCCTCCAGCCTTCTCACTGGCTGGGCATCAGAAGCTGAGAAGTCCCTGAGGTAGTATAAACACTATTTAGCAACAACTAAATACATCAGTGTGCTATCAACATTCTCATACTGAATCCAAAACACAGCACTATACCAGTTACTAGAAAGAAAATTAACTCTATCCCAGCCAAAGCCAGGACACCCATGTATTTACTCACATCCCACTCCACTCCTAGCTCCTCCTTTGAGCTGGCATGCACATTTGTGAACCTGCATCAGCAACTGGATTGGCTGAATCAATCAAGATTAAAACTAACTCAATAAGAAAGAAAAATATAGTTTAATTTGGGGATCAGCTTCCCAATTCAAATCACTATATGGCTACGCAAATGCTTGTGAAGCTCTATAGAGATTTCAATTGGGATGAGGAGACAAAATGAGCAACAGAAGCAAGGCAGGAGTACATCTTTTAAGAGGAGTCATTTGTGTTAGCATTAATTATCTGTGAAACCACAGCCGAAAGGCCTAACTTTAATACAAATACAATAATGTCAGTAGAGCCTGTTGAAATACAGTTAAACTTTGTCACATTGGTACAAACTTAGCCATGGCAAATAATGAATTGAAGCTCTGTATATGTACTGACGAGCTGCAGAATACAATAAATTACCTTGACTGCTATGGGCAGAATTTCATATTTAATGACACCAAGAAAAAAAAAAAAGAAAAAACAAAACAGATTTAACTCCCCATCAGACTTGGCAGCTCACTGAAGAGCTTGCCAAGTTCATTTCTATTTTAATTAATAAATAAATAAAATTTACTGTTCATCCACATTATGGCCTTTTGAGGAAAAAAAAAAAAAAAAAAATCGCTCTTATCCCTTGTCCATTCTACCACTAAAAAACAAATTCAAGAACAGGTATACAGGTCTAGAAAGCTTTTACTTCTATCCAGCATTTCTCAGTTAAAATACCCAATCTGGATTATAATAGTATTTCTTCAACAATAAAATACCCGCAACTACCCAACTTTCATTCATATTTATGCGAACTGCAGTAACACTGGTTGTACGGAGGAACTACTATAGTCAATAGTCCATCTTCAAGCAAGAGGTCACACTAGATTATCACAATCTCACCTACCCTTTAAACATACCAATTTTTCACATCAGCTTTTCTAAGTACACTTGAATAAGAAGACTTATTTTCTACCTTCTAGATACAGTCTGAGGAAGCTGAAGTTTTAGGTCGAAAGAACCCTAGGAAAAATACCATTAAACGTTTTTGTCAATCAGAAGACACTGCAGGGTATGAGAGACGATGGTTTTTGAAAGAAAAGATGGAGGGAAAACTCCATGTATAATGAAATCACATGAACTGGAAGAATTCTTGAAGCAGCTCCAGGAGGGGAAAAAAAAAAAATCTGAATTCCGTTCGATTTTTTTTTAAATGTGAGAAGAAGCCATCTCCATCTAGTCATTTTATGCAGAACACCATTTGGGTTTCATTAACAACTTAAAAAAAAAGTCTCCAAAAGTTATCCAGTCCTGCTGCATTCCTTGTCTATGTTCAGTTTCCCTGGAACATAACAGATGATTAGACCATGAGGAAAGGTGCAAGATTAGGACCATGGGAAAAAGTTCCGATATAGTAAGTTAGCACCAAACAGATACAGGCAAAACAGCCAGTGTATTTTTTTTCTTTTTAATACATACTCCCGAAAAAATCTAAGCAACCTTTGAAAGAGTTATTGATTTGTTCAATATTTTGGTTCTGGCTCAAGAGTAAGAGGGAGGCAGAACAGCCTTCTTCAGAAAAATAATCATCATCTTATTGGTTTGCACCAGAAAGCATGCATATGCTTTCACAATGTCACTTGCTCAATCCAATTACATAAAAAATACCAGTTATCATGACAGTTCTGGCACACAACAACTCTTTGTGGGACTAATCCTGTGACTGAAAAGAAATCAGGATCTTCTATCACCTGAACTGGAGTAAGAATCACAGAAATTGCATGTTGGGCTATGATGTACGTCAAAAGCTTGAAAAACTGGGCCAAGCTTCGCACAAGTGAGATGATGGTCAAGCACTTGTCCCAAAAATTCCTCAAGAACTTTCCAAGCTTCAGGCTGCATGCTGCATTCAATCAGCTCATGTGCATGCCTGCAGAACCCTACTTGAAAGCAAACAGCAATAACATATAGCTCTGCTCTTAAGCGAGTCCAGGGCAAAAATCAAGAAGTCTTAAGATTTTTATTTTAAATAGACATTTCCTACACAGTGTTCATTGCAAAGTATTTAAAAGTGGGACAATTCTAAAGTAGTGAAGGAAATTCCTGGAAGCAGACACTGAAACATTAAAAAAAAAAATTGAAAAAGAGTAAAAAATGGCTTATCACATATATAAACCAAAAGTCAGTTAAGAATAAAATACTGAATTAAAAAAATCCTAAGAAATAGAAAGGAAAAAGTATGTAATTCTTTCGGGAGGAAAACAGGAAGTTTAAAAAGAAATTAAAAAAGAAATTCGGGTAACCCTGAAACCTCCCCTAAGAGGCAAAATTCTCAGCCTCCTGTGCAAAGATATTAAACAGAAAAATCAAGAGACTGTGAAGTGAGTTTCTGCTGTTTCACGAGTTGCCCTGAGGGAACGCATTTGATTATACCTTTCCTTTATCACCAAAGGTAACGAGAAAACACCATGGCTACTTGATGTGGGACCTTTATTTTATTTTCTCTGTCTTGCAACTAATCAACTTAGCCCAGCCCTAAAGAAATAAACCAAAAAAAAGGCAGCAGATTTCTTGCCAAGTCTAACTGGAATATAAGGTTCTACCACAGTACCACCTGCAAGTGAATTCAGGCAGTAACTTCTGAAGTGTGAGCTATTACTGGCACATTTAAACATGATTATCCTTGTCTGGCCCAACGTTTAAATACCTCATAGGCTCACACTTCCAGAATTAAAATTATCTTTGAAAATAAAGATATCCATAAGCTTTGTCTGAAACCTCAAAGGCTGCGATAAGATATATCGCCTAAAGAAATATAGGGGGTTCCTGATTATCGTTATCTTTGGCTTACAGCCCAAATATTGCAGTGACCAAACATATGTCTCCTCCTGCAAATCATAAAAAACTTAAACCAAAGTTTTCTCTCAGGTATTTAACTCTTACACTAAAACACTGCATATCTTTTTAATTCTATGATTTCAATTTAGTTGCCCCATCTGCTAGAAGTATTTTAATAAAACATCTCTTTTTATATCCTAACATCAAGGTGATGTTGCCAATTTAAGTTCTGCTGTGGCCATCTGTAAAAGGAAGGAAGAAGGAAAAAAGTAAACATGAATATTTTTTTATTAATTTTAAACAACTTGGGTTTCAACCAGGATTTCAGTGGTGGAAAAAAGAAAATCATTAACAGATTTATAGTCTATATGGATTTCTCTAGGAGAAATAATATTTGAATTATTTTTTTAAATCCAGAAAGGTTTCTGATCTTGGGAAATGTTTGGCTTTAATTTAGGACTTTATCCAAAGACGGACTTTCATAAATTGTTCAAGAAATTCAAGTCTTATGAAATAAAACAATGGCAATGTCTTCATAATTTCTTTACTTTCTTTACAACTTCATGTTCACCTCCAAACTCAGACAGAGTATGTAAAGTGTTATCCCTTTGACAAGAAATGGACTAGAGGCAATTTTTTCCTTTAACTGACTTGATGTTACCTAAATATGATAAGGGACTGGGTTTTCCCAAAAACAAAAAACGTAAAAAGCAAACAAAAAAACTCTACACACCCAGCTTTCACTGCAGTTGGAAGACTATGGAACACGATTACAGGGTGGGGGTTTTCTTAAAACAAACACACACACACACACCCCCCAAAACACCACCCATCTCAAGTTTTAAGCAGCACAAGATTAAAAAAAAAGGATGGAAATGTGAGACATTGTAAACCAGAACTTACTGTTTAGCTCATTGCGCGTATCACTGAGCAAGAACCTAAGAGGCCTACTTAAGGATTTTCTGATCTCAGCCTCAATAGTCAAAGACTAAAGACAAAACCATAGCCCCATGACTTGCAAGCGGGAGACAACATGGCTACTCATACTCACACTGCTTAAGTATTTGCAGGAATCAGTCTTGTATTTGTAAACCACCTATTTATCACACTCTTATGATACAGAAAATTAAATTTAATTTAACTAGTGGCATGGGTCATGGCCACAATGAAAACAAACTCTGTCCTGTAAAAAAACAATTAGACTCAGCAACTTTGGCAGGCTGTTCAATTATCCCATTAAATCCACATCTCAACCCATCAAATGTTAATAATGGGGTTTCTTTTAAACAGCATTCTGCAGGAATTGAATTTTCTTCTCCTTCACAGCTATGCTTACCATAGACCTTACAACAAGCTATTGTTGTTGAACCATGGATGCAAAAAGACACTCTCTTGGCTAGTAACTGTGTTTCTAGGTCTGAGGCTGAAAATAAATGTTGGGAAAATTGGAGGTTAGAGGAGTTCTTTCCCCCACAACCTTGTGTACTATCTATAAAAATAGTTATATGGTTAGGACATTCATGCAATCTTAAAAAAGAAAAGTTTTAAACTAGGTACAACAGGTGAAATACGCAATTAACACATTATACTACTTTGTAACATTTGTCTCCCTAGTGCAAGTTAGGCCCCTACTGAAGGTTACGCTCTTCCTCCACTCCCCACATGCAGTTACCCTTCTGCAAGTATCTGCTCAGTTATTTTCAATTTCAGTTACTTGAGTTCCTATTTTTCACAACAAGGGACAGAGATTTTACAGAAAATTTTCACACAAGACGAAAACAATGAATTTCAGACTTCTACCCCAAAAAATTATATTCTAATGATTAACACTTTTTTAAGGGGAAGAAGAGGGTGCATCTGAGGGGCAAGATTAAAAACCTTTACCATTTACCAACACCAGTCTGAAAGCACATTGGTAAACACTTCACATATCATCCCTCATGTCTCAATGAATTCACCTCACATTCACACTGGGCTTCCTAGCAACTCTTCCTTTACAAATACATTTTTCCATTTACTGAAAACAATAATGAGAATGAGTCATTTTTGTAGAATACAGTCCTTCACATACACCAGATGCCTAATGTTGCATGCTGTAAAAAAAAAAAAACACCCTAATGCCTACTCAAATTGCTGTATTTATCACAGAAGTCTGTCAGCATTTTGCATCTTTTGTAAATGTTTTCTCCAGAATGGTTGAATTTTTTTTTAATGTTAAGATCTTAATATTGCTTGTCAAAATGTACTACCAAGTTCTGTAAGAACTAACATCTAATTAGCTCAGTTACTAGCAGCTTGAGAGTACCGCCCAAACAATGACCCAAAATTACTGTCTTTTAACAAGGGAGTAAAACAAACGGAGAAGAAAAAAACCTGAAAGCTTTAGAACTGAGAAAATGAGCATTTCCTTATGTTTTTCAAGGCTTTCCCTTCCAATTCCATTGAATCTGCTCCAATAAACATTTTTTTTTATATGTAGTTTTTGGTGTTATCTTTTTAAACCAGTTCTTACACTACTTCACTAAAAATCAAGCCTGACTAGCTAGCTACATGCAGAACAGACAAGTAGAACTCCTGTCCCCTTCATTCTTCTCTGTAACTAGTGGAGCATAAGTACACAAATCAAAAAATGAACAGTGAATAGAACTGAGAGTAATTCACTCTGATGAAATTATAAAACTGTTGGATGGGATGTTCAACCAATAACTGCAAAATCTAAAGTAGTAATTAGGAAGCTTGCTTTTATGAAATGCATGCCTTTTTTTCAGAACAAGAGGGTAACAGCAAAGCCCAGTTCTACCTTTACTCATTTTGTTTTCTTACAGAGCTGTTTCATTAACTAACTCATTAGAATTACAGTAGGCTGATGTTATTAGATGAGTGACTTAAAATAAAGGTACTTGCCTATAGCCACACATTACATGCAAGGGCAGAACAGAACAATGACATACTAACAGGCAGACACAGATGCTGTAGAGCCTAAATTATTCATGACCAATTCAATACAAACGAAAGCGGTCCCAGAAAATTAATTCTAGTAAGGAATGCAATTTTTAAGACATCTCTACAAATCATTTAGTTCCTCTACAGACCATATATTCAGCAATTGCAAATAATTAAGATGTAAAAGTAAAGCTGAAAAAAAGTATTTAATCGGTTCCTAATTAGATAAGTATGCCAGATACCACAAAGGATGGCACTGCTTTAATGAAGAAAAACCAACAAACATTCAACACACTGAAGAGAACAAGAAAAGCATTTAACATCAATTAATTTCAAACAATAATTGAGTATTTCAAGTAATGTTTTGTACACTTGCAAGAGCCATTTCAGATTTTGAAGTTAGTTGTAACCTAGAAATAATCTCATTGTAAAACCTAAACAGCAGTGCAGCTGTGTACTTTCAGTCTCTCTCATTTCCATAAGCACTAAGGAAGCCTATTTTTGCTCTTAGTCTCATTTAGAATATTAAGACTCTAAAAACTATTCTGATGGGATTCCACAGAATACAGTTGCTATTTTCACAGCCTGAGCTATCCGGATAATAAAAAAAAAAAAAATTTTTACCACAGAAAAATCAGGAAAAGATCTTTAGAACAGCAGCAGCAGTTACAAATGCTGACATAAACTCAATCTTCAGCATAATAAACGTCATCGGGATTCTCTTTGGGAAAGCTGCAGTTCCAAAATGATAATAATTAGCTTAATATAGTTCAAACCCAAATCATAGCAGCTGTACATGCCACAACAAAGAACATTTTTAAGTATCAAGTACACAATTTAACTACAACCAAACTCCAAAATATTTCTGACTTACAATAAATTATTCAGAACACTGAATATATCCCGGCGCTGCTCTTACCTTTCTTAGCAGCATCTGTTCTCCTTCTTGCTGGTGACACCAGATCCTTTACAATCTGTAGCACTTGAATCATTGCTTGTTAGCAAGATCAAAGTGACTAGATGCTCCTCTAAAATTCCAACAGGTTTCATTACTACATGTTATTACATGGCTGTCTTCAGTATGCTCAAGCAAAACTGATGCAGGAACAACTCATCTACCTTCACAGAAAGATTTCTGCCTGACGACTCCACAGGCTGGGGTGATGGATTTAAAGTGACTTCAGCACAGGGAGACAAAAAACTGCAAGCAGTCCTAAATGTATTTCTACTGAACATTTTTAAATTATTTGCTGCAGAGAATGCATACCGATTTCTCTAAATGAAGTTTAAAGGAAACATTCACACCACAAACTATCTAAAGAAAACACCACTCGAAATGAATGCCGACAGATGCAATGTACTCCCCTAGGCTCAGTATCTAAGAAGCACGTCTGCATCCTCTTTTAAAGTCTGTCTCAATTCATGAAATTTCATGTAATGCTTTAAGAGAGCTATCGGTGCAGTGTAGAGTCAGCATCAGACCTACTAATAGAATTAAAATTATATCTAGCTTGCTAAACTTCATCAGACACAAGCAAGCACCTGCTAAAGAGAGTCATTCGGTTCCTTTTCTCCCCCCTTGAACACACACCTCTGACACCCTTGTACGTGATGGGAATTCTTGCACGCCAGGAGGTGCGCTGGAAATCCTAGGAGTAATTCAGGCATTCTTCTCTCTCCCACCACCAGAGGCCCAGAGAACTGTTTCAGCTAAGGTATTATCATTACTTCTGTCAGGTAATTTTAAGCAGACAAATTGCAGCATGTGCCCCACAACATTTTTAATGCCATCTGGAAAACGTACAAAGGGACTTCAGAAATGCCTTCTGTCAAAGCCTCTACAGAGCTAAGAAAAAAAAATAAAATAATGAGAAATCATGTTTTATACGGTCACGTTAAATAACCATCATCCCTGAAGAGGCTCTGTGAATGTTTTAGGAAACCAAATTCCTACACAGCACTGCAAGGCCTTGCCTACACAAAGAGAGCAATTTAGGAAGCAAACTATATTTTCTGAAAACCGTAACATTAGAACAAACCACAGGCCACAACCAAGGCACAGCAAGATGTATTCTCTGGCCTTTAGACCTTCTGTTCCCATTGCTTAAGTGTTAGATGGTAGGGGGGAGAGGTCATCTCTTTCCATTTCCAGCTGCTGATCACAAGCTTTTCAGATTTTTAAAATTGCTGGCATATTTATCCACACCCATGTCAGTCTCTTGAAACACATACAGCGTAAGCACAACAAACTGTTTCTATTATGTCAGTCTCATTTACAGCCTGCCCATTAATCCACCGCTGCCAGAAGTAATAGCAACCCAAACTACTATCATATTTGGTTTGGCAAAAACAACTAAAATCATTCTCTGTGACAAGCGGTCCGATTTCTTCTCCCACCCTGCAAATATTCAAGTGTCCACTCAATAGGAAGCCTGTAGACATACTGTGCAACTGTAATTTATCTCCTCCTGAAAAAGGATTCTTCAAACCATTAGAAACAGGACTCCCAACTCTCTATATTAAGAAAAAACTCTGATTTCTGTACATAAACTTAAATTCCAAGTTTCAGACAAATTATTTTCTATGTAGAGTAGGGAAAAGTTTACCATAAACAGATGTTTCCAGAACAACTCTAATTTCAAAACATTTAAATAAGATGTAGAATGCAGGGTTGTCTGGTAAAGTTTACCTTAAGGTCCTTTACTTAATAATCTGGTCCTCCAAATTCCTGCTGTAAGATCTTTCCCACCATTATCTTGCCATGATGTGTTTGCTCTTTGTTTAGTTGGGGTATCAAACAACTTGTCTTCAAGTTAAATATATAAACTCAAAGGAGCATCATTACTTACAGCTACATTACATTGCAAATTTCCTCTGAAAAGCTGACTTCTGAGCTTATGCTTCACAGAACACAACTACCTCTACAGCACTAGTAAACTTTTGATGGTCTTTATATAAACATATTAAGGACAGAAAAAAGAAAACTGAAAAAAAAGAAAAAAGGGGTAAGGTAGAAAAAAATCTTCAGTAATAACATCTGCTTAACCACCTAGAGCATGAGCATACCTTGCAGATCCTGAAGGTGATTTTTAACTGAACTAGATTACCTCATTTCTATAGCAAGGTTCTCAAGTGCTCGAATAAGGAGAGGATGGTGGACTGACAAAGAGCAACAGTGGGGAAGGAGGAGTGGAGGAAGAGAGAAAGGAATAGAAGACATTCTTTGTACTTGGTTTTGGGTCAAAATTACTTTAAAAAAAAAAAAAAAGAAGTGAGGCACTTCAGTAGCTAGGAGTTAACACCCAGGAAAGGGTTACACCTATTCCCAACTGCAAAAAGGACAGTTGCTCCCTTTTCTTCGAAACTAAGGCTTGCCCTGCTGGTAACAAAGATAAACAACTGAAAAGGGACTCTTAGACGATTTGCAGGTCTAGTGGACCATGGTGAGAATACAAAACTAGTACCTACTAAAGTTTGCACAATAGCCATCAGAAAGGCTTTCATCCCATGGTCACCAGTATCTCTCTCTCTCCATCAGTGGCAGGGGTATTTTAAACAGCTGAAGCCTGCTCTGAGCTTTTAGGAGAGACACAAAAGAACTTCAACACTAGAAATAATTTTCACACACACCTGCCTCCCTTGACATGAAATAATCTCCAAAGATGGTATAACAGTAGTTTACTTCTCTTCTTTGTTATGGAAATTGTCATGTAGAAAGAAACTGGGGAAAAAAAAAAAACCAAAGCTTTAAAATGAATTCAGGAAAACGTAAACAAGTTTACTAAACATCCTGTGTGCAACAAAGAAAGTAAATGGTGGAAGTATGAAGCAGAGCCATAGCGTTCATGATAAACAATGTAACAAACTCAGACAAATCAATCAAACTTTAAAGAACTATACAAGAAGCATTGTGGCTGCTATTTCTCTTTCCTCAAATCAATTTATACACCTACCAAGACAATAACACTAAACCTGCTTTTAAAAAGTAGCAATACCAAGACGACTTCAAGAAACAAAACACACTAATTAGCTAAATCTCTAAATAATTTCACATTACTCATGAGTGATAACTTGGTTCTAGTTCACCCTTACCTTTGAATCATGAAACCCAACTGATACTTCCATACAATCCTTCATTTACAACTGCTTTCTCTCAGACCACACCCTAACAAAAACATGAACTGTGGGCAAGGATATTCACCAACCAGAAGTTCACAACCATTCTGACACAGATATCACAAGGTAAACCAAAAAGAAATCAAGTGTCATAAATTTAGTGTAACAATTTAAGCAGATTCTGTTTGAGGAGAAAGATAGTGTTACATATTCTCTGCTTATCACATGACTTTCTGCCAAGCATTTTTCATCTTTGACAGTTAGTTTGCTAAGCAATACATGCTTGATTATGTTCTTGCATTTTGTTTTTCTTTGTTAACTTCAAAATCATAGGGAATACAGAAATCATGCAAGTTATCAACCTGATGAAATACACTGGCATGAGAAGGAGCAGTTAACCAGGATGGGATTTTATGGATCACTGTGCGGAGCCTTGACCTCTCCTAACCATAATAAAAATAATGACCTGCATCCTGATTAGTCAGCTGCCATCACTCAAAATAAAAATGCTTCCATTTACATAATTATAATTAACTGGTCTTTGAAAGGAGTTCTTTTTCATAAAGCATATTGCCAGGAGGTAACATATTTAGAGCACAAAAGATGGTGCAGAAGTACAGCTGAGTGGGTAATTGTCAAATGACACTTGGAAAAAAAAAAAAAATCAGAATTTAAGTTTAAAGAAAACTTCATATTTTCTCCTTCACTCTCTTCTTATAATGTTTCTATATTCCTGGCATTCTGTCTAGGCTTTTAAAAAAACATCAAGAACCCTCAGGGTAATCCTAGGCAGCACTGCAGCTACCCGAAAAAGAACCTGCTTCTTGTGCCCTCCTTTACAGAAAAAAAGATGTACAGGCTACTAAAAAAAAACAAAAAAAAAAAAAAAAAACCACAAAAAAAAAAAAAAAAAAACATTTAAATGCCTTGAGGGCATTCATTCATATGAACAATAGGCTTGCACACATTTTATTTGAGATGCAAAGTTATTGTGACCCTTCTTTTTCTATTTCACATCAACCTGAACTGGCCAGAATTCAGGCTGCAAATGGATTATTCCACCACTTCTCTGCAGAAACCTATGCAGATCTGTCTTCATAATCCTACCTTATGCTCCTCATAGCCAGGATTATCTATGTCCTTTTCCCTACCTGCTGGACTCTAAACATGGTTAAGATACCAAGCTTTCAGGTCCAACACACCTAAAGAAATGAACAGCCCATAACACAATAGCCAGCAAGGTACCAGCCTGAGACCCAGTCCTCTTGCCATCTGTTTCAATGGAAGTGGGATCAAGCCTTACATCTTGCCATTATCATCTAGAAAGCACATAAATATCCATACACAAAACACTCTTGGTATCTCTTTAGTTCTGCAAAAGAGCAAAGTCTGACCTCACAGGCAGGAGATGGGGATTTACAAGAGCGGGGGTCCCTTTTCTCTTTGGACCCTTCTTTCTACATCTGTAAAATACAGAGAGCACTACAATATGTTACAAAGTCAGTAGGACTATTCACAAAGGGAGGGCAGCGGTTCTTCATGACCAATATGAAGGTTTGCTTTAAAAGCTGCAGTTTCAGAAACCACACATGGCAGAACTGCTTCATCTTCCCTCACATCTTAGCAAAGGGGCTCATAAAATGAAGCAGATTTTCTTACCAGGAGCAACAACTATTTCATAAGCAGGAGAAAAGTTTTCAACAGTAGATTAGTTTAAAGGATTAAGGAAATACAAGTAAGGCACATTAGCCAGGAAAAGATGCTTTAAATATCAAATAGAAGGAACAGCATATTGTAAAAACATTTGCATAGTGAGTTCACAGTAAAAACTGCATATTTCTTCCAAAAAATAATAAATTCTGATAAAGTCTACCTAGCAACTAAGTCCCAGCAACACCTTAAGTATCAATAGAAACATTTAGTTTTACGATACTCCTCTGACTTTTCCTGTCACAATTGGTCTTCAAATTAATATCTCAAAATAAATAGGCATTGAGCTCTAAGACAGGCAATATATTATGATACAAATTATTACTAAAGCAGCTATAAAGTAGGTTATCTATCCTTTCTTACTAATATTTTGAATTATTTTTCTAATCTAAGAACTGAAGCCTAGAGTTTTCATTAAGTTTCAAATAAGCTACTGTACTTGGAATAGGAGAATTCTAGAGTTCCAGATCTATAACTAACTCTCCCCATAAATCTCTGAAACTTTACATTTTGATCTTCATTATTTTCTACAGATTATTCTTTGACAGTAATGCACTAAAGAGAACCATGAAAAAGATAAAAAAAAGAAAACCTAATGCTGTTAAGAAATCATATGTGGAATTCTGTAGCCTTTCCTGTGAAAAAGTTTACAGTAGTGATATAACTTCATTTATTATTCAAGGCATTCATTTTCCAGAGACAACTGCTTTTGGCTATGCATTTTGCAAAGCATCCATAAAAATAAATAAATAAATAAATAAATATCCTCACAGTCTTCTGAACGGTCCTACATTCAGTAAATCTCAGTAACTGCTTAATTCAACAGAATTTGCATTCACTTTGGAATATATTTATTTTTTTCTTCACTTTTGGCACTTTTGCCTCAATTTAAGGCATGAAAGTATGGCTGCAGTTTTTAAACCAACTGATATAGATATATGAACCTCTTTTAGAAGAAATCTTGAGAACAGAAAGAAGCTTGATCTAGAGGCTGGAGAAATCATAAATAATTGTAACAGAAAGCTATCTAAGTGAACACTGATCAGAGGATGGGAGGCATTTGTTCACGTGTTTTTAGTTCCTTAATTCCTTTCTACTTTAAACACACAAGAAAGCTGTTAATTACATTCAGGATCATTGAGAACTTCAATAAATGGTCAATGAAATTAATTCCACCTGTTCCAGGGAAAAACTTATCAACTCAAAAAAAGAAAAATAAATGCTAAAAAAGGGGAAAGGTAAAGAGAGAAAAACATATAGCTACATTCAGCAGCCATTATTGCACACTTTGAAGTTTTAAGGAAAGAAACTACACACATTGCAAAATCCTGTCACTGCACAATACCCTTACTGTTATCCTTCTTACTCAATTTATGTTATTTTTTTAACTCCTTAGCTCTTGCTACAACACATTCTGCAAGTGGATCTAGATGATAGCAAGAGAGACAGCAACTTTCCCAGAGAGCCACAGTGAAGAAAAGGGAACTGCCCACGCAGATCACTTAACATCCTCCTGATAACAGGCACCAGACACTAACAGAGATCAATATCAGAAGTTTGTGTTCAAATGTGTCTTGGTACACTCTAAAAAACAAACAAACAAAAACCAACAAAAAACACATGTATGTATTTTTTTTTCCTCCTGATAGATGTTTTATACTTATCACCTCCACGAGCAAAGGGCACTGCTTAGTCTTTGTTCATATATTTATTGTAAATCTGTACCATGAATGAGATTTATAATCTCTCACTTCCTTAAAGCAAAGAAAAACTACAAAATTCTGTGCATCACTATTTGTTAGCATGATTAAATCTTTTACTGCATGTAACATTTCTATGTTGGCATTTAATCCAAGTAATAAAACGCAGCTGTCCACAGCCACCAGGAAGAACATCAAACCTTATTAGTCCACTGCAAAATAAACAGTACTTTTATTAAACTCATGTATTTGCAGGCTTAATTTGTGTAGCAAATATACGTCTTTCTCTCTCTGCAATAAAATAAAAAATTTTAAAACAAGTTTTTGAATACTTTGTAATAGGCTAAAGAAGTATCTATTCCCACAAATACAGTTTACCTGTTGATGAAAAAAACTGTTACAAAGAAACATATGCTAGGGAAGAAAGAATTTATCGCTTCAAAAGTAGCTGAAGGAAATTAGCCTGAAGGTCACACAGATCAGAAGTGATCCACCCTCCTTTTTGAAAGGAAGCCTACCTGGATCTGTTTGCTTACTGCGGTTGTGTTCTAAAGGGAGACACCATTAACTGTTCACTTTCAGACTTCTGCCTCCTGCTCTCCTTGTACATTCACTCAAAAAATGCAGTCTTTTAAAACATACTTTAACTAACGTATTTAAAAAACCCAAGCTTAGTACTTGAATATGACAATCACATTAACTGTGACTACTTAAGGTTAATGCTAGAGTTATATTTGAGATATGCATTGTGTTTAAATGGCTGGTTGTATCTTTATGATTACCTGTTCTGCCTGTGTTCTTGCAAATGGATTTATTTAGTAGTGTGCTGTAACTAGCACGTCACACTTGCTTCATATTTCCCATAAAGCACATACATGCCTTGGCTACTAACAAAGAATTCTCCTATGCCCTCATCAATGAAAAAACAGGGGAAACACCTGGGCATCTTAGTGACACTGCTTGCAAATAAACTATGCTAGACAGAGACAGGAAGCAGCAGTTTAAAACAGGCTTCTTTATTCAGCTTCACTTTAAGACAATCAAACTAACCAAATGAAGAGCATCTTACCTACCTATTAGAAGAGCAAAGATAGAGGAACTGTACATGCCCTAGTGACTCAAGCCCAATTTTGGCAGACAGAAAACTGCAGTACATTTACTGTTCTCCATGCTCTCCCTGTAGCTGTAGAGAATTTAAAATTATGCCAAGTTTCAACCAACAATTGCCCATGGTCCAGACAAGAAGGACCTGAACTGCATCACTACCCAAAATTATATTCAGGCATTTTAATCCAGTATTCTAACTATCAGCGGTACTACACCAGTGCTAAAGGAACAGAAAAAGAAGTACCACCATCCTCTATTTGCAGTAGATTTATCCTTGATCTGTTAGGTTTCACTGGACAGGTAACTTAGCCTTGCTATACCGTCTTGTAGGACCGCTGAATATACAGCATTAAACAAAAACACAAATTAAGAGTTAGTTCTCCAAAATGGATGTTCCAGTTAATGATTGATACAGTAAAAAAACAAAAAAAACAACAACAACAAAAAAACCACCACCACCGAATCACAACAACAAAAAACACACCCAAGAGCTTTACAGTGAGTTTCACATAAGTATTACTTCTTTTAGTTTGTTTTAATGCATGGGGAATAAATAAATATTGAAATGTGACTCATTAGCCTTTGCCCTAAAAAGAAGTACTTTCCTACCACATAGTTAAAGTAAAAAATAGATATTTTTGTCACTGCTTCTGGTATAGAAAAGAGTATGGTGGGGGGAGTAAGTGAGGAAGAAATAAAAAGCAAAATTGACATTTTCCAGTTTGTACCTAATCTTCTCAAGGAAAACGATAAACCTAATTTTTCTTCTCCCATCCTCTAAGACCAACCCTGACTTCCTTCAAACACACTTACAGTAACTTGCTGTAACGGGGGGCAAGGGGAGGGGGAGAGGAAGCTAAAAGCTTCTTTAGTTTTTACAACCAGGTATAAAGTAATACGAAATACAACCACTCTGAAACATGCAAGGCAAGCAGGGTCTGTAGACCAGCCTGGACACAAAGTACAGCTGTAGCACAGCATCACTGATAAGAACAGAGAGCTGCCCCTGATAAGTGTCACCTCCAAAAAGTAAGTTTGGAGGAGGGCAGGGAAGGAGGGTTATGTCATTATACTGTTTGTACAACTCGGAAATAGTAGCATCACAAAATAAAACTCCTCATACAATGCCGGACAAAATTCTACTACCAAAAAAAACCCAAACAAAAAAAAAGACTGAAGGAAAAAGCTTTATATTGAATGCAACAGAACACACTCTGGTGAGAGACTTATTTCCCTATGTCTCTCAAAATTCTGGGAAGCCTAACTACTGCTCAAAAGAGCTCTAAGTGAGCCTTTCAGCACTCTACCATGGAATTAGGCAGGTTTTCAAAGAGCTTTTCAAGGGTAAAACAGAAAGACTGCATTCAAGAAGCCTCTCCTATGGCAAACCAAAGTGCTTTATTAAAACAAAAGTGCCCTTTTACATTCGTGATCTATTATATTAATGACTGCACTGGCCAAAAACACTGGAGATTTTACAGTATGTTCGTATGCTTTCCATTCCAGACAATAATTATGTTACACAAAATAAAACGGGGCGGGGGGGGGGGGGGGAAAAAAAAGGAAAAAGGAAAAAGAAACCATAACACACCAGCTTCCCAAACCACCCTGGAAGTCCCACACAGCCTCCTGCTCACTTTAGAAATTTTAAGCAGGATAGGTACAGGCATACCAATAGCCTTGAAAAAGTACCAGTACTATCTTGTCAGCCTCCCACATAATTTTAATAATTTAAATCTCTTAATTATGGGGAGTTTTTTGCAATGAGAAGTTAAATGAACTTTATAACCAGCTGACTGATAGGATATCACCTAAGTGCAACTACTTTGTTTACACAAACATCTGCAACCATCCTTTAAATACTGAAAGGACAACAGATTGGATAGTTTAAGTAAAGAAAAGATCTTAAATATAAACAAACACAGAGCCAGTCATGGAACCAGTAATCCTGCTGGGATTACTTGCATAACCCCATTTACGGCAACAACCCCAAATAGTTTCCATCCATGCTACAAATTGAAGTTATTTCCTATCAAAATTGGGTAAAGAATGTCAGAGTAGTTCTTCTTGAAATACAGTCAATTTAGCTTAAAATAACGACACATCTTGTAAATCTGGTGTTTTGTTTCTTGAATATGAACATAAATAATATAACATAACATAAAACGAGACTGCAGCTCACTCATTTTTCTCATCTGTGATAAAGTTACACTAACAAGCAGCAATAGCTTCACTTTTCCAACACAGTGGTGCATATTATTCAATCATTTGTACAGAAAGGGAGAACAACATGACTCACAACAGGCAAGGAAAGTCCTCTAAATACCTCATTTAACACTGCTGTTGGAAAAGTTCTTCTTCAGCCCATTTCTAATCCTTCATCTGACTCAGCTGTTGTTTTGTGAATTCTCTAATTCAATAGGAAATTATAACACCACTAGGGAGCTTAATACTGCAGCCTCTAGAAAGTCCTTCCTGCAGTAATTAGAACAGCATTGTTCTGCATCTACATAGTGCCTTATGCATAGTGCCTGCCCAAACACCTACATTTATAGCTCTCACTTTTCATCTGTATTTTAGCTGTGTGTTTCTGCATCCTTCCCCCTTTGGAATGTACTTGAACACCACCCTCAACTTATCACAGGATGAATAGGATCCCAGAAAAATGAATTGCTTACATAGTGGTGGATACTTAATACTCACTCCAGAGAACAAGGTTACAGTGTTCTTTTGCTACTGACTCCTTCTGCTGCAGCAGTACCAAAGACCCACAATAAAGGCATTATTGTTAAAATGTTCTATATAAAGGAGTACAGAGATAGGCCCAAAGACTAAGATTTAAATTAAAAAAACCTGTAATGGGAGAAAATTATCATGCCAAAGGCATGTACTTCTGTGTACGCCAATTAGTCGTAATAATTCAGCAGTCCTTAGTGGCCATCAATCAAAACAGTGAGAGGCAGACAAATTTAGAAAGATGACTCTCTCCCCCTCTACATATACACACATAAATAAAAAAATTGTTATATATTTTAGGTAAGTATACAATTTATAATATAAATGGAAAGTAATTCTATAAAATATATAATACAAATGTAACATGTAACGAATGTTTAAATATATATACATTATTATTATAAACATACCATGTTTGCTATTTTGGACACACAAACACAGAGTTAGAGTGTCGTAAAGTGAATGATTTGTAAATAATCCAACCTTAACTTTCATTGCAAATGTGACAGAATAAATTTGAAGTGCAAGTGTCTAAAAAGGACATACTCAGGGAGCAATAAGTGTGTATAGAAAAAAAACTGGTCCTCCAGTAATATTCATGACAGTAATTTTCCCGCCACAACTCTCCTGTCAGTTCAAAACTGTTAGTTTCCAGACAGTGCCAACATCTTGGTTTACAAACAGAAATTACATTGGTTTAAACATAGGTGTCATGTTGCACTGACTTATTTAGAGAAGCCCCATCAATCTGACCATCAATTTAAACCTGTAGGGAGACAGCCCAACTGAAAGAAGATAGCTTTGAAGTTCCCTTTACGGGGGTGGGGGTGGGGGGGAATCCAAGCCACCAGCTTTTTTAAAATGTTCAATAAATGTATTTGAAATATATGCAAAGGCTTTTAAAAAAATTTAGCTTTACTATATATAATTAACTAATTTAGATGAAACAGTAAATACTATGCAATACCTGTTCGTTGACAAAGCCTTATAGAAAGTGAGACTACTGAACTTGAACATACCACCTGCAAGCACAGTTTCTGAATGCGATAAATACGTTTTTGGTAGCTGCAGCCTCCTGCAATGCTTAAGAAAAGAAAAGTGACTTCACTTCAGTCTATGGAGATTGAAGACTTATTTTGTTCAGTTAAAAAAGTGACAGAACAAAACTCAAAACATTTGTCTTCGATCTAAAAATAAAGTCTAAGTGCAAGGAAAGCCACAACTTACCAGTCCTCAATATCTTAAAGTGATCAAAAATAAAGGATTATGAAAAAATATTAATCTAAAGTCTGTTTAAAAAAAGCTTTCATGTTCTGATATACTTAAATGGCTGTACTATCAGCAAAAAAAAAAAAGTCACAAGGTCTGAGAAGTTGCATCATTATGTCAATTGAATAAATAAGAAATCCAAGATCATAAAGTGTGAATATTAAGAAAACAAGTAAGTTTCTACAAACATGCCTACATTTCCTTTACGTGATGCATCAGTTCTCTGCATGTGAAGCATTTGGGTTTATATTTTATCGCAACTACTGCACCCTCTGTATTTAGAGGGGCAGTTTCATTACACCATTGGTAGGAAACTGGGTCATCTAAGATCTGATTAGCCCTCTGGAGATGCCTCTCCTCACTTAGTCTAGAGGAAGCCTAAGATTATAACATTCCTAAATAACTTAAACTATAGTTTCCTTCAAGCGAGGGGAAAAAAAGCATTGCCACTGGAAAGGACAGTCTCACCCATCAACCCACTTGTTCTCACCCCTGGGCTTCTCTCCCTGCATTACAGCAGCACAACCATTTACGCAGCTATGTAGTCAACAGCTTAGGGAGCCCACCCAATTCAAATCAACCTCATGAATGCTCCTGCAACAAGGAAGAATGCAGGAATTCAGACAGGAAAAGGACACCACCCCCTCTATTGACAAGGGCAACATTTTAAGGGGGTCATGGAATTTTAAAGACCTTCAGTTCAGCTTTGGCTCCTACAGGCCAGACCTTTGTAATGAAACTCAACTTCATTCAAAGCTTTTCCACAAGTCCATGCAAATTTCTGTAACTCATTATCTGACCTCTGAATCTGCATTTTACATCAGAAAACTATCTCCAGCACACTTGCTGATAGTCTCCCTCAAGTACTTGCTGCACTATACTAAGGGGACAGATATATATGCAGATACGGCATTAACTAGCAGTATCTGAAGAGAAGTGAAGAGTTAAGACAACACAGAAGAATAATAGTGAAGCAAGATTAAGAATGGTAAGCACTTCTCCTGACCACTAGGTTCAGGAGCCAAACAATTTTTATACATGTATTTTTCAAGCTTCATCCTCCCACTACAAATAAAAAAAGTTACTACACTACTACTTCTGATCCAAATGCTCATACGTCACTACAGTTACGTACCGTGGTAAATTCCCCTGACAGTTTCAAGGAAAAAACAGAGCAAACATAAGATAAATGCAAATGTTATCAATGAAGTAATTTTTACCAGTTCATTAATATACAGTAGCTTGCTATTTTAAGTATCTTGTGGGTTTCATTCTTTTGCAGATAGTTGAATTGCAGGGGGAGTTATTATCATTTAACTCTTAAAATATTTTAAACATCCCATTTTAAATATGCCAAGTCTTCAAACCAACCTTTTTCAAATCTGCATTATGGCTCTTTAACCCCTATGTCCTACAATTCTTTACCATTCAGACCTTCAGGTTTTCATAAAGAATTACTATTTCAAATTTCAGTAAAGATGACCTAGGAGACAATAGCTTCTTCTGTATTTCTGAATTCACAGTATTTCTACAGATTAGAAGATAACAGTGCTGTGAAATCAGAAGAACAACTGTTAAAGAAAACACTTCACAAACTGTACCTTCAAGCTTGTATTTTATGAATGGGTTTTCAGGGTTCACGGTTCAAAAATAAAATAAAAACTTTGCATGTAACATAATAATCCAACATCCCTCAGCTATTCTTTATTATCCTTTGTTATAAAGGTATTTTAGCGTATGCAGTTTTACGTATGAATCAGAACTTAGTTTCTTCCCTTCTTTCAGTCTCAGCTCACTGAAAAGAGCTGGTGACTACAAAGCCTCTTAAACTACACCAATCAGCTTTATAGTTATTTGCAACACTTTACTCCACAGCCACCTTACCCTTTGTGTAAACCGCAAAAAATTGTCCATTTCCCAACATTTATTTTATGAACAGTTTGACTTGGTCCTCAGTTCACTACAAATTCATTCTGGCATGTAACAAGGGGAGATCGGACTTGAAGGGCAAGAATTAAGCCAGCCTTAACCAAACAGACTTTTCTTAGCCTAGGAAGCTTTATAAAAGCCCAGAACACACTTGTCTCAGTTGCCAGCAAAGGAATAATAATGCATACTTGCTAAAGCATTCTATCTTTATTTATCAAGGCTGACCTTAACATTTGTTTTAATTCCCAACTTTACTGCTCATGAACAGAGAAACTGACAGCCAAAACTATTTCTTTACACACACTACAACACCTCAAAAAGAATGGGGGAAATTTTTTAATTTTTTTTTTTTTTTAAAGAAATCACAAAACCCTAAGGTACCTCTGTGAACACAAACTAGAAAGCCAGCTGTAATGAGAAGTCAAGATAAATAACCAACCATCAAAGAGAAGCAGCCTTTAATCAGACCATTGTGGTCTTGATTTGAATTGGTGAACCAAAAAGTTTCCCACCTCATTATGAGGCCACACTGAACATTTTCAAAATATAAGATTACACTGCATAGCATCTCTCCAAACACACAAAATGCGCTCCTACACTCAGTCAATTGCAACGAAAACCTGAAGGGATGGTACAGAAGCATGAAAAATAGCAGGTTAACTTCCCAGCTGCATGCAATGTTAAGTTTTCAGGGTATGGGAAACAAAACTAAGAGCAGAAAGACAAATCCAGGAGCAAATTATTCTGTACAATTTATTATGACAGCAGAATAATAAAAAAAAATTTTAAAGTTGGGACTGCATCCTATACATTTAAGGGGAAAAAAATAATTAAGATGTCAGCAGCTTATTGTAATTGTATGTACTAATACTTGGTTTAATTGTTTGCAAACTGAGTTCACTGAAGCAGCTTAAGTAAGTTCACTGCACTGACCTTTCTTCAAAGGAGCAAGCACAGGAAAACTCCCAAACGTTAAGAGCGCAGTTTAGAATCGTAAGAATTTATCATGACACTACACATTTTCTGGCAGCTAAATGTCAACAACTGGATAAAACGTAGATTAAACCAACTCATTCTGTGTTGTGACATTCTAGGCAGGTTACATACAGCCAGGATTTTTCTGACAAGTTATCTTTAAATACAAAATAAATTGAAATCAATCTAACTTAGCTATACTGTATACTCTTACCCACCCTTTAAGTGTGTGACCTCACTGTCCTATGGGGCACACAATGTTAAAGTATAATGTGAAATACGAATTTGTCTTACCCTGATTTATGAAAACAGACATAAATTTATAAGGCATTTCACAGAAATAAAAGCCTTGACAGACGCTACTTCAGTTTTATCACCCTTTCAGATTCTCTGCATTGCCCAACAACTACAAACAAGTACCGTCGACGGTGGACTTTGCAATTCTGTCAATACTCTTCCCCAATATTGGAGAAGATCCCGTACAACAGGATCCAAAGTACCTACCTACACACCTGATAACTATTAGAAGTTATACAACAGTAGTTCCCCTATTTCCTTCCCAACAAATTTTAACTGATCATTTGCTTAAAAATAAGCTTGTGTGTGCTTCTTCTGACATTCCCACATTTTAGATAATCATTTTAGATAGATTTTTTGGTTTGAATTACACTAGGTGATGCACAAGTTTGGAATACTAGAGACTCCCATCACTTTTAACATATCTAGCTATTCTAGGTGCCCACAGATTTTGTGAATAACCTTACATGTACAGAAGTATGCAAATAAATGCATCTTCATAAGATAAATACCTTATACACTGAGGTATTTAGTAGAGAGGAGCCTAAAACTGTGTAGACCATGCTTATAGTTCAAGTTTCTCTGAAGTAAACCATAAACTAAGAAATCCAACACCAGCTGAACATAAACTTCTAATCTTCTCTAAACCATATTTTCAAAGAAAGCAGCATTTTCTGTTGTGCCCTTGAAGCCCATCACTTAGCATGGACTTCAGCATCTAATCTACCACAAGAATGTGGTGACCTGCAAAGAAGAGACTGTATTTTGAGTAATATTATTAACCACCACAAAAAGTACTGCCAAAGTATTATCCTTCATTTGAATAAGGGTCTTCATTCTTCCTAATATAAAGCTAAACTCTCCAGTCTGGAGTCACATCAAAAATCTCACCAAAACCAATGGTGTTTTGCTCAAGTCATGACAGTATTTGTTGTACTCAAACCAACATCACAGCAGCACTTTGGTGAGTCACACTTAACACAGCAACTATGATTCAAAAGGTAAAAAGACTTAACAGTTATTTGTTATGTTCAAGGCTATACATAAGGCAACGATAGCACATGAGGTGCTCTATAAAACAAATGAAGATTAAGTTAGCAGCATTTGACAAATCAGGATATTCAGGTACTTGAATAACTGCCTGTAAAGTTGTCATCTACACAATACAGCAAATACTTTAAACATCAGAAAAGTAAACAAGTGTGAACAGCAATATGAAAGAGAAAACAAATATATTTCTATATAAATACTAGAACAGTTCTTTCTACACTAAGCATGAACCCTAGAGTTCAGCAATTCTTTCAGTCATTTTTTTGGTGTAGCTTTCCCTTTGCTGTATTTAGCAAGCATTTCCTTCATCATTCTTTTTTCTTCCAGATGTCAAGAACAGTCATTTTTCATTTAGTTTGAAAAGAAATTTATCCAACAATTTACTCACTTCCTCTCAGAAAATCAAATGGTCTTATTTTACTAACATAGGATACAATTACCCTGTGAACTAGATGCTCGTTTTTCAACAGATTCAGTACAGTTGTGTTGAAACTAAGCTACATTATAAATACAGTTCCTGCGTATATGAAGTTATATCCCTATTTCTATATGATGTAAGGCTAGGTAATGTTGCTGCCAAGAATTACATTAGAACTCTCACATCCACAAAACTTTTGAAAGACCTTTAAATACTCAAAACAGTTCGCTAAAAGGAGATTATCTTACCCATCAGATACGGCCTAAAACAAAACTTATGGTGTCTTTCATCTGCTTTTTTTTTTTCCCCCCACCAAAACAGATCTTAAGTCACAGTTTTCTATGGCTCAGATCTTTCCAATGCATGCCAAAATTCCTTTGGGATCAGACCTCTATACTGGAATTTGAGTAAAAAATTTATTTTTTCCCATAAAATGAAGTCCATTCATTTTATGTTGGATTTTTACCAGCTATTTTAATTTACTGGACGGTCACATATTTTGGAGGTCTTGGGTTTGTTAAGAAATTTTCCTCTCAGAGCTACATGTTTTATTTATACTGAAAAAAACAAACATCAGCTTGTTACAGAACTCACCTTCTTGGAAATGATACCAGACTACCAACACAGAAGTCTTACAGAACATACACTGATCAAAAATTTGCAGATTAAGAACAACATCTGCCAACTCTCAGCTTTATTTGGTTATTTTTAAAGGACTGAAGAGACAAAACTCAGTATGAATATTTTTGAGGAAGAACCACCTTCCAAAACCCACTACAGAAGTACATTTCTTCTTAACTGCAAGCGAAGGGTTTCTTTTTCTTAAAAAAGAAAGCTACTCACTCATGACTGGAAACTTCTTTGCATATAATCCAAGACAGGTCTTGAAGCAAGGTATCTTGTTGGAGAAGGTTTCTCAGAGGTATACATGTCCTGATGATGGTAGGAAAATAAAGAGACAAATCAATTTTTCAACTTCAAGTAACTGGAGTAAATGTTTATATATACACTGTCTTTCCTACTACCTTTTCATCCTCCTTATTAAAAAAAGGAACACAAATATGTGTTTGTTATGACTGAGGAACTTTACTGCTTACGGATATATTTTGAAGTTTATCAACTCAAAATGTGTACTTTCTTCTAACACTCATATTATAAACCTGTGTTCATAAAATATAACTGCTCCCAAAAGATAACAAACATTCTTAAGTTAAAAGTACAAGACTACAATATGGATACAGTTACTGAAAATACCATCAAAATAGTATTTTCCTTCAGCAACCTCAGCTAGCAAGAAGATGTGTTTAAAGAGTGTCTTCATATTGCAAGAGCCACAAATAAGTCTACTAAATAAGCATGGGTTGGCATTAGCATCCAACACTTCCTCCTCAGAAACAAAACCTGAAAAAGTTACCATTTCTAGCAACTGTAAACCATCAGATCAGTCAATTCATAATGAAAATGAAAAAAAAAAGATATCCAAGTAGGGCAGATATGGGATCACTAACAATAGGCCTGGCGCTCCCCAAAGCGAAATACAGAAGACTTAATCTCCAACAATGACAGCACAGCAAGTACATTTTGGAAAATTTATTATATAATCTCCATCCTGCTGCTAAAAGCAAGTTTCTACAAGTCTGATAGAACAGTTAAACAAAAGTAACTTCACCTGACAGCTGAGATGAAAAGAAAAACCCAGACATATCTATTAAGCTACAAAGAGTTTTCCTCTAATACCTGCACAAATAGAGTTTCTGTAAATTAAGGAATATTATGCGATCTATTTCCTCTTTTCAGAGCCAATTAGAACTTGCTGAACTTGACCACCTGTGCTAATCCAGCCAGATAATATCTTGTGCCGACTCAGATTTCAAGTCTCAACTCTCCTGATCTCTTAATATTTAAAAAAAGATAAAATACAAAAGGACAAAAGAAGAGATCTAACTTTTTCTGAAGTATGACTTGTGTAACATTCACAGACTTCCAGCACATGCCAAAGAAGTAGAGGAACTATCATAGGACTGGATTCACATCACAAGAAGGCTCCTATATCAACTGCTAAACAAATTAAAAAAAAAAGAAAAACAAACAAACAACAAAAACCCCACCAACACAACACACCAAAACCACCCACACACCACAAAAAAATCCAGCTGCCAAAAGGAAGCCTTCGGTAATGCTGCAGACTGAAAATTACAACCAACTTTTTTTGCATTGAAAAAGTAAAACAGGGAAGAAGCTTAATAGGGGAAGAAAATGGTATCAAACTGAAGAAATACATATACAAACATTATAAAAAACCCACAGATGAACGCAAAGCCATTAGAAAGTGCAATCACTGAAGAAAGTTCAAATTGCAGGTCCTGTCAATTCTCTATGAATGGTTGCTAAATTAAATATTTAAGCACACACAGCCTAATCAAAAATAAAGTCTCTGGCTAAAACATATCATTAGAACAGCAGTCTTGATATCAGTAATCAAAAGGAAGCTGACAAAATTAGCAAATACAACTTGACATGACATTTAATTATTTACTGGACTAATTACAGCTATTATGTTAAGAACATCAAATGAGTCATACAGACGGGCCTCAACCCAGGTCCAAAGCACTTTTGACCAGAGCTCCGTACTACCTTTGGGCCCAAATTGTTCTTCAATCTTACGCAAAGTCAACTGGAAGACTGGAGTCTCCCATCCAACCTGATTTTCCAAAGGTATGGTCTCACCTTAGTTTTTTAAATATGAGCTAACAATATTTTGCCTCAGAGACAGCGCGTTACATGATATTTTATTGTGTGGACATACAGGAAAAGGCTGTTCATTAGGAAAAAACAAAACATCAGTTCTGAAAACCATTTAAGGCTAATAATAGCATAATTATGCACCATATCATTTATAAAAATCTAGTCACGTAACACTCAGGAAATGAGTAGGGGAGAATATAGCAGCTATATACTACCTAAAAACATATGTCATAACCATGAAAAGTGAATGTTTTGGTACACCACACAACTTGAACTCCAACTTCCAGCTATAAAATGTTACTCCTATCTTGCCTTCTGTGTCTAAATATTTTGCTTAGCTATTGCTAGTATCTGTTTACCAGCCAATATGGACTTCTGGTTGAATTCAGATTTTGTTCTTTGAAATAACACTGCATATGTACTTTATAAAATTGCCCTGGCTCACAACTTTGTAATTGTGCTAAAGGCCATTTACTTGGACTATTTGAAAGTGCTTAAGTCCCTATAAAAGAAAAGTTTAATCTTTATCTGTAATTTCTAGTATAGCAATAGCAAGCAGTATCAGAAAGTCAGGAAAAGTCAACACTGCCAAATATCAGAAAGTCTGTACTTTGTACTGCATTACAATATTGACACTTTTTCCTAAGGATATGTGTTAGAAACTAAATGGTTACTACTTAGCTCTCTCAGTCAACCACCTGATTTATTTCAACCCTCGTAGGGTTCTCTCCTGCACAGAAACACTACCAACTATTACAGAACAGAGAAAGAAAGACTATTACTTGTTGAATGTCTTGCTGAAAGATACCATCTTGGAAAAACTGTCTTTTTATTCAAAATAGTACCCAACATCCTTTATGCTTTCCCTTGCAATTAACAAGGCTATAAAAAAAAACCCAAACAAAACCCACACATACCTTTGATCCTTCTCTTTTCCTGAAGAGCTAACCCTCGTATTCCACCGTTTCCTCTACTAACACACATCTACTAGCCCTTGGTGGTATTCACCTTAAGGAGTTGTGAAACTATCAGCATTTTAACTTAGATTTGAAAGGAATACCTGAAGCAAGAGAAGCTCTTTACAACTTCCAATTCAAGCACACTAATATTACATTCAATTTTCTGTTTCCACACCTAGTGCCAGATCTCTTTCTTACCCAATACTCTGTTTCAGGAGAATTAACATGAGCCAGATTGCAAGTAAATTACAGCATATTGTAATTCTATGCGCTATGACTCTACCCAGAGAAAATATTTTCCTTTAAGTTCGCAATTAAAGATTCAGGTCTAGTCTGTGTGTGTTATTGTAGTATCTACTTAACTTAGATGCTAAGGAGTTAACATTAAGAATTTATATCCCCATTTCCCAAGAACCAGAAATCACAGGAGAAGCATGCAACTGCACTGTTTAAACACACACACAAAGACAAAATAGTCTAAAGCGAGCCTGCCTGGCACAAAGCAGTATTTCACTGTCATTTACTTTCTTCTTTAAACCAAAATGTTATGGCCCCTCAAAGACAACAGATACAGAGATTTCAGAAGCACATGTTTTAGGGTTTTATAGATAGCTGGCTGGCAAAACATTAAGTCTGAAATTATTGGTTTCTGTGCTCTATAATCAGAGGGCAAAAGAATAGCCGGTTAAAGGGCAGTTCTACTAAAATACTTATTTTACACTGCATCCAAGTTGAATTAACTTCAAAGTTACAATCAGTAACAACAGAAGTTAAGAAGAAGCAAAAGTAAGTCACTTAAGAGCACAGCTATTAAAAAGAACATAGTAAAAATTCCTAATATACCACCAAGCTTCTGAGCATCGCAGCTCAGTAAAATGCTCCAGACAGAGCAAATGTAAAATTCACAACCAAGTAAGACTACTACTGTTTAAGAACCTACACAAAATCATTGACTGGCCACAAATGAGGAAGAAGTACAAATGAAACAAGCACAATGACACACCCTCCTCTTTGTTCATAGCAGGAATATTTACACTACAAAGTGCTGAAGCAAATTGCTTTTAGTTTCAGGCACTGCTGATTGGCCACCGTATTTAATATACACACGCCTAGCAGAGTTTGAGTTTCGACTGTCACACAGCAGCTCTAGATTGCAGGGTACGCATCAAGCTAAATAACTATAGAGAACAATTATTTAATAGAATTATTCTAATTGAACGGATCCCCCACAAAATACATTTGTTGTGAACAAGGCAGATGCGCATGCGCTTTCATTCCACTGTAATTCAGTGAAAGCTAAAAACTAGTTACACTCATAGCCAGCTTTCTGTGCAGCTGCCTGCTCCAAACAGAGAACGGCACAAAGAAAGTTATTCTCAAGTGTATGCGGGCAAACGACTGGTACAGGAGTTTGGCAACAGAGCTTGAAGTCACCACTTGACTCCCATTCAGCTGGCAGTTCAATGGCTTGGGTGGTTTTCCTACAGGCAACCATCCACACCACAGAAAGAACCCGAAACATCTGATAATTGGCTCTTTAGCTGATAGTCCCGGCAGAGACCAAGGACCAAAGGAGGGTTATGGAGACTGAAGTCTGTTGGCAGCACAGCCTGTGGGAAGCACACAGGACTGCGGGCCCTTCTGTACGGAGCGCGGCTCCCAGCCTGGCACTTTTCACCACGTACCTGAAGTATTAGGAAAAGCAGAGGAGGGAGCAGGTACAGAGAGCAGCAGTGCCAGAAAGTCACATTAAAACAAGGGTTCGGCCATCCAAAGCCTCCCTGCTCCCGACAGGGGTTGATATTACAGCCTCCCACCTTGACAGAAAAGGGGGGCCCTCACGAAGGCCCCAAGGGGTGTCCGACCCACAGCCGTGCCCCCCCCCCAAACACCCTCCCCCCCCAGACTCTCCCGCCTCATCCTCATCCCCGTTCTGACTGCAGACGTCCAGGCCGCCACAGCCCCCCCCCACTCCCCTGAGGGGAGCGCACCCCTCTACCCCCCTGCTCGGGGGTACCTTCCCCCGGGGCGGCCCCCCCATCGCCGCCACACCTCACTCGAGCCTTACAATGGGACCCAGGGGCATCTCGAACAGGGCCTCCCTAGGGCTCCCTCAGCACTCTCGGCTCGGCTCGGCTGCCTCCCGCGTCGCGCCGGCTCCCCACAGCTCCCCACACGCTCCCCCCGCAGCAGAAATAGTAGGGACCCTCCAACCACACACCCACACACCCCTCCGCTGGGAATGGAACAGTCTGAAGCACCCCCCTACCCTCCGGGAGCCGGCTCCCGCCTCTTCCACCTCCCCACCCCCGCGGGTGGTACGCGCATCCCGGGCTCCCCCCGGGGGGGAGGATGGTATTGCCCGCCTCCCCTCAGCTCTCTAGGAACTGGGTCCCACCACGCCCGCTTCAATGGAGAGGTCCGGCGCGGCATCTCCCACACACACACGCCCGCCCCCCCCAGCGCCCCGGGAATGGAAGGGTCCAGCCGGCCACCCCGCCGCGCTCCCTCACCCCGGGGGTCCGCACAATGGCCGGACGTCCCGGCTCGCCCCTACCTTTGCTCGGCTTCCTCCTCCTTCCGGGGCCTCCGTCCGCCTTCCTCCCCAGCGGCGCTTCCCTGCTTGCTACCCTGGGACCGGCGGCCTCCGACCAGGAAGTGCCCCGGTGTGACACCGGCGGCCGCCGCTAAGGAAACCCTCCCCGCCCCTCCCCCGCCGGCGCCGTCCCACAGGGCTGACCCGCCGCCGCCGCCATCTTGGACTCACAACGAGGCGCGGAGGTGGCCGACCCCGCCGCGCTCTCTGCTGCCGACGCCATCTTGGGCTGGTAACGAGGCCTCGGCGGCTCCGGGCGGGCCGGTGGCCGGGCGGCGCGGGGAGCCGTCCCTCGCCGAGGCCGGAGCTGCTGTGGCAGCCGTAGGGATGGGCGCCCGGTGGGACTCAGGTGTTTGGCCCCCGGGGCCGAGCAATGCTGCCGCCAACACCCAGCTCAGGCATCAGCCGCAGGCTGAGCCCGCGGGTCAGCGCTGAGGCACCTGGCAGAGGCGGGCGTCCTGTGGCAAAAAAAAGGGGGAAGAACAAAACGGGCCTTGTGCCCCTCGGATTTACCTTGGGTAGGCCGTGCTGCGTGAACTACCAAGACGCTCCTTCAGAAAAGCCCGTTTTGCTGTCTTGGTTTTCTCTGGCAAACCACTAGCATTGGATGTTGGAGGGTTGAAGTACAGCTTTATGGGTGAACTTCACAGGCTTGTGTGCAAAAATGCGACAGGATCAGCCGGGTTGCTCGTTCCAGCTCTCCTGGCATCCAGCACGCATCACAGGAGGGATGACTTTGATCCCAGCCTCACCTCTTCCTTAAGCAGAGTGCTCCCACTCCCTCTGTGCAGATTACTTACACGTATACATCCCTGTGCTTTGCATGGGGCAGCAAACCAAGCTACAAACAAAACTGGAAGGGAGGAAGCATAGGAATGCGACAAACAGCTGCTTGAGGTTATTCGACATCTCAAATGCCACAGGGGTGTCATGACCAGAAGGGGCGACTGGTTTAAAAAGAAAACCGTTGTGGTTAAGAGGGAATTTGGAGTAGCAGTAAAATATGATGTTACATTTGAAGCAAGATTAAAATAAAACAGTAGTTAAAATGTACTACCAAAGGACATCCAGTAATGATACAAAGAGAGCAATGTTCAGTAAACGTTTTGAGTGTTTTAAACAGTCCCGTGTTTGTGTAATAATTATGTTTAAATACTTCCTATTCAAATAGTAACCAAGGAATTTAGCATAATCTACTAAAGATAAACTCTTTCAAATAAGCAGTTCCAGACAATTTGCACTATGAGTTGTGGGGCCCTCAACTTCCGATACTAATTTTTGCTAAATCTTGTAATGGAAGGACGTTTCATGACAATTTGTAGAAAGTGTTGCTCCATTCTTCCAGGGTAGATTGGATGAGCTGAATAATTATTAACTGGTTAGCCGAAGATCAGTAAATCTCCTCCACAGATAACTCCATTTTTAATAGGCTTTCTGTCCTCAGAGTTCTCTCTCATTTTAGGTGAAAAATGGCCTGAATAATGTTACTTCTGGAAGAACTGGAATTACAGTCCCTGACATAGGAAACACCCATGCCAGCACATCTCACTGCTCTGAGAATCTAGGAAAGCTATATAGCTGTGTATGAGCATGGTTGCATATTACATTCATTTCATGTAGGAGAAAATGGCTAAAGGCAGTAAGACATAGCAGCTCAAATCACTTTTGTCTAAATGTTTCCTCTCCTTGTGCAGAGGAAGTGTAACAGAAAACAGAAATTATTTATTGCTTTGCAGTACATTTCAGAAAGTAATTGTGATTAACTAGCCTGTCAGTATCCCATAAATCCCAAGAGGGATACTGTGGTTGGATCTGACTCCTTCCAATTTCAAGTCTTAATTGTCTTTTTAAAAATTTTAGAAGGTGGTATAATATAAAAACATACTTAGCTTTCTTCCAGCTGGGGATTTGTTTCCTCCCAAAATGGCTAATTAGTTAAGATAAATGTCTTCCACAGGGAGCTCTCTACTTCATCTGAACCATCTCATCTCTATTTCATACATTCTCAAACTATATATCATCATTTTTGTTTCCCCATATGCTCATTGTTTCCTGTTGTACTGCTATAACTAGGATGTGGAACAGTTCTAAAATCACAGCTTTCCAAGTGGCTGACAGTGATATCATACTTGTTTTATTGCTACTCCCACATACAAATCCTGCAATATCATTTCTACCAACACTTCGTTTCTTATTACAGTTCTTAGTCTGAGAAAGTATATGCAATCATTGTTATTTAGAATGCCTAAAGATCTATGTGGCATTGCAAGAACATAGAGGAGACATTGTCTGTGTCTTTGCTGTCTTTGCAGGAGCGTGCCCAGGGAAGTAGGCATGGTTCTCCACAATCTTTGACCACTGTTATATCTACACTGCTCTCAAAACTAGTCCTGTATGTAGCCTGCTAGCTGACCCCATACTGCTTGGCTTCGTGCAATTCCCAGCATGCTGATTTGTTCTCCATCTCATGTAGGTAGGATGAGCAGTGTGGGTTACGTGGTAGAAAGCTTGCCTGTGTCAAGTCCATCTGCTCTCTAAATGGCAAAGCTGCAGTTTGCTCGCTGAGTGTGAACTTGGACTGGAGAGATGTAAGGCACATTTGGATTTCTGTTGGGCATCACGTTTATGATACAGTCTAGAACTTTTCATGAAATTACATTCTGAACTGGTAAAACCTGTTAGTGTTAGGGAACGTTCAGTGGTTACCTCAAAAGATGACCTGGTCTGTGTTTAAGTTCAGATGTTGCAGCCACCTACAGCTGTGACTGAAGACATAGAAGTGAAGACCTTGCAAACTAACACTTCATCTCATCAAGCCTGCACTTAAGATATACCGCATCAAGATGCTGGGCACTCGGCATGGCCACTGACATTACTTGGCAGCAATATTACAAAGCCGGAGTCAAAAGAAGAGAGTATTAACATTCCCTTTTAAAGTATCCTATTCCCCGTAACGTTGCAATCCTTCCTACTGGACTTCAAAGGAATACAAGAATTCATATTGCAAAAATTATGAGATTTTCATCAGCAATTATTTCTCAATGTGCTTTGCCCGTTGTTTTTTTTTTAAGCTATGAAGATTATGAAACCCATTCTCTTCAATAAAACAGCATTTTTAAAAATTAAGCAGAACACAAAGCATGTGTGCAGAATTATATGAGCTAACTGCAACATCTCATGGAAATAAATTTGTCTCTCTTCAAGTTCTGTTTACAGTCTGACCTTACTCTATCGGTGGGCTTCCTAGCTGAATCAACCCTGTGAGATTTGAGTCTTGCAATGCGACAAGGGAATGAAGTTGATGGCCCCTCAAGATTCCTTCTTGAGCTTCTTTCTTCCTTCCTGGGCTTCCCAAGTCTTCAGAGTACACTCAGCTCTGCAGGGCTGTGTGCTTACTGGTACATATGTCTTTTGCCGTCAACTGCCTCAACAAGTCACTGATAGAGCTGTAATCCCTGAGAAAGCAAGGTTTCAGAATAACGATGGCTTTGAAAATCAAAACCCAGGCTTTGAATAGGCAATTGTAGACTGGAAGTCCATGAAAGTTTTGGAGCACTTGCGGTGGTGGCCTATCCCAAAGGCAGCCCATTGGGCTAAACATATAAATTGACATAAGGACAGGGCTGTGGCCCTGAAGAGCTTGATTTTGACTTTACATTCTGTGAACTGAAAAGACAGCAGTTAGTAGAAGGTTGTGGGTCCTAAAATAATTTTTTAAACTGTTTTGGACTGTTCCTTTTCAAATTGTGTTTATGCTTTAGGTTTGGCTTAGCTTCTCTGGTGTGTAGGGTTTCAATGTATTTTCTGTGGCATATGGCATTTCCACTTCTACTTGCAGATCGTTTTTAAGGCACATGAGCTAATGGGTTTTTTTCTGTGTCACTCAAAATACGAACTATTTATGCACAAGCATGTACCCCAAGAGTGAGTGACTCAGAAGATCCTGCAGGCATCTGAACAAATACAAGCCTCTCTATTAGTCTTAAATTCAAACAATTGCCTGTTCAACCTCTGAGGCTTGTCACTTTTAAAACCTACGCTAATCATTACAAAGGATATCACTCAAAATATCTGATTTGATATGAAGTGTTTATAGGACTATGAACAATAGGTGGCAGATGGCTATTCTTTCCATTATCATGAAGTACATCAATATTTTATAAGATTAAATGTGCTCAGCTGCTATACCACCTGCTAGTTTTGCTTTTGTTTATTTTCCCCAAAATGAAAGTTGTGGGTGACTGTGTTTCAGGTGTTACTTTCAGTCCATCACTTGCCTGATCATGTCATAGACATTTCCAGGATCTTAGGACCAGCCAGTCCTGCAGCACTGATGATTTAGGCAGAGGTTTGCCTGTATACGCGCGGTAGCATCAGCCCACCATCTTATACTGAAACACTGCATTATATTGAGGAAGGGATCTGTTAAAAGCAGGGATGGGAGTGGGACTCGAAGCAGGAGGGTTTGCCCTTTGCTTCATTGTTGACTGCTGATGTAATTTTTCTGGCTGCCTAAAAGACTGTGTTCTCTTCCTTTTGGTTCTGATTGTTCGCTTGCCCTCACTCAGTCCCATTGTCTACAGGCTCCCTTGGTTTGCTGAGGTTCAGGTTTCACTGATTCAGGCCTTTCTTCCTGCTTTTGGTGGCTCCTGCCGTGGGAATCAGATTTGAATGTATGCAGCGCTTGCTGTCGCTGCCTGATAAAAGGGGCTATTTCTGTCCCCTCTGTCTGTCAAGACAGATTTTCTTCATCTCCTTCCTTTTTTCCCAAATTTTCTGTCTCCTCTAGGACTTTCTTGCCTTTTTCCATTTGCCTCATTCTGTTTTATTCCTTCCATTACTTCAGTATTCTCTCATTTCTTTCTCTCCTTTTAAATGTTGATTTAGCTTTCAGTATTCTTTTATCTATGAAAAGTACACATAGAACAAAGTTTAATACACTCATACAGTACAATACAACTTTTGAAAATGTTTCCTTAATACCAAGTAGTTTTTCAGTGAATAGAAAAACATCACAATACCAAAAATGTGTCACTTACCTGTATATCCCATGTCATGTAACTTCCCGGAGATGCCTTTCCACATTGACTAGACAGATAATGCAAGATGGCTATGTGTAGAAAATGCAAAAGTTAGAAAGCCTGACTGAAGAAGGCACATGTGGCTGTATCAAAACCAAAGCATATGGGTTTAAAACATGAAATCGGGGTGTTTTTCTAAATCTGAATTTTAGATTTTTGTTAACCGGATTTCATCCTGCTCCCACAGCAGAAGGAGAATGGATTTGATGAAAGAGAGGGAAAAGCTATAATCAAATCATACAGCTTTCAAATCAAGGAAAAGTAGAACACAGAACAGAGAAGGAAAAGGAACAGATAAGAATACAGAAGATTAAGTCTTATTGGTAATGATGCACAACAAAACAAAACATTAGCTTCATCTTTTGTGTGCCTTAGTATGGTTTTCCAGGACAGTCACTGGAAGATACGTTTTTATAAACTCTGAAGAGCTGATGGAGAGTTACAGTAAGACAAGGAACCTGGAATCTCTTACAGAGTCAGCTTTCAGAGCACAGCTACTATTAGAGTAAAGTTTATTATCACTCACCTGTAACCACCAGAATGTCAGAAGTAACTCAAAGCTAACAGAAATAGAATAATTTCTTAGATACCAACAAATTTAAAAACCTCAAAGGGATATATCTTCATGAAGTTACAAGCAGATGAAAACGGCAGCCCATAATAAAATGTGTAGATGCTCTGTGCTGTAATAGTGTATCCTGCAAAAGGTGTAATTACTTGTTTAATGTAGTGCAAAAGTTAAATCTTTATGACCTTTTCCATTTGGTGCTGAAACAAGCAGACAGAGAAGTGTAAATGACTGATGGAGAAGAAATATATTCATTTTCTTCAGGTAAAGCTCCTTGTGGAAGATCAGAGTCATTTTTTTCCAACAGTGTGGTATTTAGAGTCTTTTCCCAGCTCCACTTCATGCAGAATTTATATAGCACAACACGAAATGGGGGATGCAAGTTGGGCTTTTAAGCATGTTCTTCCTCCTCTGCCTTGAGCCATCTGTGTTCGGTCAGCCTCCTGTTCAGGGTAAAGCAGCGTGAAGGTTTCCTATGAAGCCTTAACGGTAGAAATAGCTTGCCAAGGAAATGGAAGTCCTATCCATTTATCTTTTCCCTAACCAAGCCCATATGTCAACTGTAGAGTGAAACAAGCCAACTAGAGGGTGGCCAAGCTCTCTCAAGCTGTTTCACACCAGTAAGCAACCGAGTTCATTTCCCACGGTAGGGCCATTGCACAACTGGCAGTAAGACTGCCCAAATATGGGGACTGTGGGGTAATTCACATTCCTGGCTGATGAAGAAGATGTGCTCACAGATACCACTGAGGCTGGTGTTTACACCAGGTCTTACTAGGAGCCAGTTACCCAATTTCATCCTGTAAGGAAGCCAGAGGACCCTGTAGACAGCTTCCATCATTAATAAAGGCACCCCTCGCCTTTGGCAAACAAAGCCAGGTTTAGGTGGTAAAGCAGCCTGAAGCTTCCCAAACATTTGGCAAATACCTCCAGAGTGTAAACATGCTTTATCCTGTCACAAAATTTTTATGCAAAGAAGAGCTTTCTGAAAGGTGAGGCACCAACCACCAAATAACACTCTTTTTTCCTCAAAGTTTCCTTATAATCCATAATTTTCTATCACACGTGGAGCTTCTTCTCTTTCCCTAACCTCAAAATAATAAGCAGGATTCAATCTGACCACACTTCAGATCGATCAACATCATGAAAGGTGGATTTTCTTAAATACTGGGTTGAGGGGAAAGTGAATTTGTGCAAGGACACACATGCCTTGAGATATATGAGCCAATCGGCTTAAAATGTTGTTTTGCCCTGACCTGACAAGGCTTGCTGTCTCTGGCAACGCATAATCTCTTTTAATATACTACCAGGAAGGTGATGGCTGTTTGAAAATGCTTCTAAACTGCAGTTTATCTAGAAGGCTGACACCTTAATAGAAACTATACCATCTCTTTGGGAACCCTGTTAGGAGCAGGTATTAATAAGGGTTTGTGTTGATTCAGGAGAGAAATGGATAAGGAAAGACTATGAATCAACTTGTTACAGGTTTTGTGCAGAAGTTTAAAAAATTGTGTGTCGAGGATTTTAAAGTGGACACTGCCAAAGGAGATACCTATTTCACTTGATAAAGTCATGAGGCTTTGTCCTGCACATGTTTTCCTAAGAGCGTGCTTCTCTTATTCATCACCGTCAGCATGATTTAAAGTTGTGCATTTAAGACTCAAGTAAGCTTCTTTGCAAACACTCTTGAGAATAGGATCAAAATGGGAAGAGATTACATGTAATCTAATTATGTTAGGTTCCATTTGAAATCCTTCAGTGTAAAAATTAAAAGAATACGACACAGCTTTACAATATGCTATAGTTCACATGGAAATTATATGAGCATGTGTAAATGAGCCAACATGTGAGAAAATGTCATGTGTTGGGTATACAGCAACATTTGCTTTAAAGACTCTAAATCTGAGGACTAGAATGGTTTGGTGAACTAAAAATAAATTATAAGAACTTTACTCCCTATGTCATTAATGTGAAGCTAGCATTTGCCACTTATTATCTGGCCACAGCTTATATGAAAAAGCTGGCAATCAAAAGATGTGTATCAAAAAGTCAACACCAAACATGACATTGGTCAGCAAGGTTGTGGCTGGAGCAGCACTGACACTGACAATTAACATCTGTTCACGGGACAGACAGTGAATCTCTGTTGCTAAGTGGTCTGTACATTTACACCACAAAATTCACTTTATGGTAAGGGCTGTTTTGAGTAATTCTTCATGCTCACAGTCTTTTCAAAAACACACAAGTGAATTAAATTAACTTTGGCCATAGGATAAGGAAAGGTAGTTTCACTGAAATTGCACCACCTTAAGATCCACACTGAATCAGGCCTCAAATTATGTATTAAAAGTTTGATATTCACATGTGCTCCAAATCTGCTTGGAGGGAGGACCTAGAAAGCCCTGTAGTCTCACTCACTTCATGCATTAAGTGCTTCAAATGATCTGGTGAGGGGCTCAGGTGCAGTACTTCCCCTCCACATCACCACCAATGCTCCCAATCCATGTATGATCAAATTCAGAACTGGACTATGCTACATTTGTCACTTGGGTTTTGGAATGGAGGCTGTCCTTCCTAGGCTTGGGTCTAGAGCACCACCCAACTTCCCAAACTGTTCTGTGAGATTCCTCAAAACTGGGATTGTAGAAAGCTCATGAAAGCTTCTTGTCCAGCTCTATTTCCATTATCCTGAGTTATATCAAAACTGGATTCAGAAAACAGGTTCCTTTCTCATCTTGAATTCGATCTATGAGCTTAAGAAGTTTCTACGAAGTCCCCTTAAGAAGGAGAAGGCTGGATTTCTCTTCAGATTTTTCTCTGATTTTAGAAAATGGATCAAGCAGCAAAATTCAGACCTGCATTTTGCCCTCCACCACAGGACTCACATTCTAATTCACTGTAAGACTACAGATCATTTGCCAAGGCTATTTCTAGCCCAGTTCCAAACATTTGGGCACATCTTGATCTCACGTTGTAGTCTGGGTCTGTCTGATCACAGAACAGCAGCTAGAGAATCCTCATATTATGTGCTCTACAACCAAAAGAAACAAATATATTTAAAACAATGAAATAAGTTCTGTACCAGTTGCTGGCCAGATGGTATTGTGAATTGTTACAATTCATCAGCAAAACAGAGGAAGGAAGTGTTTTAAAGCAAGATTATATTATTTTCCTTAAGTTCTTATTATGAAATCTTCCTGAAGTGAACTTACAAAACTCAAAAACCCTTCCAGAGGGAATGAATGGAACAGGGCAAACCGGAGACTCGCTGGGGAGTAGTTAAAAACAAGGGCAAAGTATAGCATGACAGTGAAATAAAGGAAGAACCCATTACCAAGTTTTCAGTTTGGGAAGATGAACGAAGAAAAACACAAGTAACAGAAGAAAATAAGTTGTACATAAAAGTATATGGTGTTTCTGTCCTCTTAATAATTATAGATTGGAAAGCACCCAGGGTCTTCCTTCACGCTGGAGGGAAATAAGCCTGAAAGCTGAGAAAGCAGATAAGGCAAGCAGTGATATCTTCACTGTATAGGGAGACTGCAAGATTTAGCAAATTACTGCCAATAAAGTGCCTTGAGATCCTTAAGAAAAAATGCTGAGAAAAATGCATTGTATTTTTGCTGTCATTTAAGAAACAAAATACATTTGAAAACCATGAGAAAAAATGTGTCTTAAATGAAAATGACCCCTGACCATTAAGTTCACTCCAGTCAAATAAAACACATCCTGTTTTTGTAACTTTTTTATACAAGGCAGATCCTGGTCTGTATACACTCTTTCCAGCCAAGGATTTGACCCATAGTTGCATTTTAATTAGAAGCAGCGAAAATAATGGAAAATATAAGGTGCTGCTCCCACTTCAGTTAAGATAAAGGGTGAAATCTGCATTTCAGAAAATGCAGAAAATGGACTAAGTTCATTGTACTGTCTCTCAACTAAAATTAGTTGGTACAAAGAGTTTAGAATTACCCTCTGGCAGGGTCAACATATCCACTGTATCAGCTAATTAAATGACACATAATTTGTCACTTCAAATACATCTCGGACTTTCCATACAATCATGAAAATCTGTCACACAAGCTGCATCAGCCTTTTCTTGATAATTTTGTCTGAAACATCTGCATTGAGCCAGACAGGCGTAATCATGTTGTGTCCTGCATCAGTCACCCCGAAGAAGGAATCGTCGGTGACCCCCTGCCTTTATTGTGCATAAAGGAATCTTTTTTCTCCTTGTCTAGACTTTGTGGAAGAGCTAGGAAAAGCCTGGTTTGTGCAGAGTCTCCGGGAAAGCCATAGATGAGTGGGGTCGCAAGTGTACCTAACCACCTTTTTTGTGAGACTGCTTATCCAGAGACAGCTGAGCTCAGTTCTACAGCCTGTTTCATGCAAGAAGTCAGACGAGAGGATCTCCTCATGTAGTAGCCACATAGGGCAGGATTGATCTTACTTAACCTTAGGTGTCTACAATGTGCCTATACGTAAACTAGGTGTCTAGGCTCCCATTCTGGTTGCTGGAGGGATAGTCAAAGGAGTTTAGGGTTCAGCTTGTTATAAAACAGACACTTACAGTTGATTGGATTAATCACACCCTAAGCTCCACTGACCAGCTCTTCATTGATTATACTGGGAAATTACTCAATAAGTACTTGCTCAGCTTTAGACGTCTATTTTATAAATGCCTGAGATCAGGTTCAGTTTGCAGTTTGAGACACTTAACAGTATGTGTTTTCAAGATGCAAGTTAGGTGTCTAAGCTTCCTTTACAGCTAATGGTGATCTGATCAGTAGTCAATGAATCTTGAGCGCTATCAAGCTAACCAACCATAGGTCCCTCCTCTGACTGCGATGGGAGCTACGACGGCTAGCTCACATGTAAACACCTACGTGCAGACACCTAAATTTAGGTATCTTAATCTGTGTGCTGAGTCTAACCTTTACATTAGGTAAATGAAATCTGCTTCCAGTCAACTTTGTAGAAACACAGGTTTAAAATCCAGATTTGAATAACTTTGATGAACTAAATGGAGAGAAGTAAATGGTTTGGAAAATATAATCTGAACTGCATTTAGAGCTGAATATAAACCCGTATAAGAACCAAATAAGAATCTGCTCTGTATGCGTAGTGTCTTGTCTTTAAATATATACATACCTCCTACTCAGCTGTTCAGATGCCAGAACAGGATCTGCCTTTGTAGAAATAGATCAGGATCATTTGTCCTCTTCATGATTATAAGCTGATTATCTATTTTTGAGTAGACAAAACACACTTTGTGATCATTCATCCTTACTGACAATAAAAAGTTTACCTTGCAATGAAATCTGCTGCATGATTGATACTTTCAGTCATTTCAACATCAAAATCAATGTTGATAATTTAACAATCTTAATGATTCTTGGTATTTCTGTTGCAAATGAAAATCAAGGATTTATAGGTTTTAGTGTTCTCGGGTGATGACACTGTGTGCCCATGTAGGTCTAGATACTTAGCATTTAATACAGTGTAAAAACCATCAGGCACACAATCAATTTTTGACAGAGATAGTGTATGTAACTAAATGTTTTCAATGCTAATTAAAGCATTCTCATACAACGATGATGAGTGTTAGACAAATACCTTGTAATCAGGCAGCACTCCAACTCTGCTCCTGTGTTCACACTGGATATTGCTGATAATTGTCCTCTTCCCAATCATATTATCATAGAAAACATAACTGGAAAGGTGACTGAGATGGGCTCATCCACTGCATTCTCCTACCCCCAGCTAGATCAGCTATACCTAAATTTTCTAAGTATACCTTTTTAAAAAAATGTATTAAAATAATATCTTGTTCTTTATTGTTTTCTTTGCAGGATTAGACATTGTTTTATTTCCTTTTGGGGGACAGGAATTGTTTGGATCAAAGAAATAGGTCAAAAAACCCCATGCTTTTTGGTTTATTCAGAACCTTGGGCAGAATGCAGCTACAAATTACTTCTCCATACAAAGAAATGAGACTGGCTTTTTTGTCCCAGCTGTCATGGTTGGACATAACTGGAAGGGGAACAGTAGGCTTGAGGATATTGAGGAGAATTATTCGTTGTCAAAAGCCTACCTCTTCCTACAAAGAATGAGAGTCTCGTAATGATAATAACAGGCTTCCAAAAGCCAGGAAACTATTTCTGAGCAATATCAAGTCATGCAGGTCTAATAACAGGAACAGGACCAAATTATCCTCTTGGATGCATGTCAGTCTTTTTTTACAAATGAGTGAAAGCTGTAGGTGTACAGCTGAGCAGGATATAGTTCACAGCCTGCAACTTTCCTCATACCTGAACCCCTTCCCATGGTTAATCAGTGTGAAGCTATAAAAAGAAAATGGGGATTCCTCAACACAAATTCTGATCCCTCCTCTAGAAGATAGGAGCAGATGGAAGAAACAAACAGACAGCTCAGTGTGTTACAGGAGAACTCTCTCAGCAGAGGACAAATCCTGAGGTGGCCTAGAGCTGATGTAATGAAGAAACAAGGGGGCATCAAAGTATCTCTGGTTTTATGTCACTTGATCAATGAGGCTGTGAGCAGGCACATTTAATTTAAAACCAGCATTAGAGTTGCTCTAATTTAGCTTGTGGATACCTAGCTTTAGTTCCTAAACTTGAAGATCTGGGCCAATATTTTCAACACATTACTGCAAACGTCCCTTTGTGTACACCGTGTGTTTCACTCCTTAAGTCTGCTTAAAATGGAAGTTCAGAAAGAGAAAAAAAAAAAGCTATAGATGTTCTGGCTCGCATCTAAAATGACAGCAGTCCCCATTTCTGGGGGAACCAGGTCTCAGATGAGGAGAAAGCAAGCCATGAGAGCAGCTGCTGAGGCAGGAGTGACAACCACCCCCAGAGCCATTCTGCAGTTCTGGCTCGACTTTCACCCACGTTCACTAGTAGTTTGTTCCAGCCCCTCCGCTCAAAATCTCTTTACATCAGCTTCATTCCACTTGTTACTGTTACTCCAACAATCCTCTTTTCAGTATCTCTTCTCCCTTCTCTTTTCTTTCCATTTGTATTCTCATAACTACTCTTACATCACCAAAATACTACATAACCTACCTACTTGCTATCAGATTGCAACCTTCATGTTTACATATACATTAAGCTGCTTTTCTCCAGCTCTGAGCATTTTTGGAGCAGGGAGTACAGTATGTTGTGAGGGGGAGCCTCATACTTTCTCAGCCTTAGGCACTCGTGTAATAAACTTGATTTACCTTTCTAATGTCCCTGTAATTTCACTTCTATAGATTGCTCCAGACCTAGACAACTGATTAATGTTAATATGCACTGAAGAAAAGCAGTTGGTCTTCTACTATCAAAAAGCTGTGCAACTGTGTTGCAATTATGCAGTTATCCAAAAGCTGAAAGTAAGTCTTCATGAACCATCATGAGTTGCCACTAGCGTCAGTGCTTGAGAATTGCTGTGCCACGTCCAGAAAACTGGCAGATGGGAACCTGGTGCCAATGAAGTCCATAAGAATCCAGCCATCAACTTCAAACAGGACCGAGATTCAGCTGGCTGGCAAAGTCAGACACTCTTCCATTCTCAGCAATTCAAAAGAAACTTCATGCCACTGTCAACAACCAAATCTGTATGTTCATGAAAAACACGAAGAACTTGAAAAACTTCACAGCCACAATTAATTTGTATAATCGTATTTCGTCTACCTCAGATGTCCAAATATAGGCTGTTCAGCTCCCTGAAGGTTCCTGCTGAGAATCGTAGTATCATTTGAGGTGCCCAGGTTCCTACAGCTGAATGTGCCAAGCACAAAAGGTACTCCCGAAAGAAGAAGAAATAAGAAAACCTGGAATTTAAATAAATTACTAGCTAGAAAAGGTCTTTTTTGGCGTCTTCCAGAACTAAGCACATAAATACTGATGAAGGAGAAATGCAGGTAGCTGTGTTTTAAAATAAGTGATATATTAAACTACATTATTTTAAAAAGGCCTAGCCAAACCCTCATATTTTGCATACTGTGCAGATCTAATTGGACAAATAATGTACCCAGATTTAAGTAAATTAACATCAGTGGGATTAAGTAGGATGTAAATTGGGGAAGCATTTGATTTCCTTGCCTCTGATGAGAAGAGAGGGGGAAATCGGTGTGCACACGTCTTTCCTGCTGTCTTGTGAAGCCCAAGCACAAGTTTCTCTTACAAGTGGCATGAAAAATTGAAAATAAAAACAAGTCAGTTGGCTGTTTAAAATAAATGGAACTCTAAAAATTCACTAATGTGATTAGTTCATTAAAATGTTCATTGATAATTGATAAGTCCATTGCCATATTAAGAATCTTTCCAGTACTAATCAGCTCAGCTCTCAATAAAACAGTTACATAGCGATGAAAATCTCTAGTTTACTGTGGTGTTGCTATTGTACAGGAGGCTATTCTTTGTTAAAACAACAGAGTAATTTTAAATGCAGGAGATTGACACTATCATGGAGGTTATTTTAGCCTGGTTTCCTTTGGAAATACGATCACACTCTTTGTGTCCTGCTATATTTGACAGCAGGTTGGTGTTCTCAGTGATCTTAAGTATCCACCTCTCTCTTACGAACACTGATGGCCGGACAGAGACTAGAGACCCAAATTATTGCCTCTAATAAAAGAAAAGCTGCAGACTTCCCTGGGCATTCATCTGTTGTGTTTGACCTGCCAAAACCCTGCACTCTTCACACCATAGCACGTCTTCCTCGGTTAATGGACAGGAAGACCAGGAGGACTGGAGGTATAGGGGGGAGCGAGAGGGGAGGCGATGCAGAGTATTAGGGATGTAGCAACATGAGTTTATTTCTTCAATACAGAACTAGTAGAGACTGTTTTCTACAAATTTGAATTCAGTCACCCACTGTCACAGTAACCCGAAGTTCCCCTTATATATAATCCCCTCTCTTACAGTGTCTCTGTTTGGCACATACACAAACACACTGTGTCTCAGCTTCCTTCCATGGCCCGTAACTCCTCGCTGGGTGAGAGGCAAGGCTGGGTCTGGCTCCAAGCGATGCATATCGATTGGCACACGCATGCCGATTAATTGGTCGGTAGGTCACACGAGATAGATGATCACTGAACTTGTGCTGCAGCCTTTTCCTCATAGTAAGCATTCATTTCTGTCTTTTTGTTCTCCTCAGCAATAATTTTCTTGCAACTTTTAATCTCTTTTCTCTTCCAACCTCCTTGAGAGATCTGGTTGGCAGACATAATTCCCAAACCTTTTCTTTTTTCCTTCAAAACTAAAATAATCCTATATTATAAAAATGCCCCTTTAAATTTGTGGGTTAGTATTCCCTAAATACAAAATAATTTTCTTTGCTCATTATGTATTAATATTTCCTCTGCCTGGAAACAGGAACCAGAGCACTTTGACACAGAGCGTTACAGGATGTTTCTCCACAATATCGGACAGCTGTGTTGAATCAGGCCATCGCCCCTTCCTTAGTGCCAACACACTGCAAATTTAACATGTGTGGCCTTGATAAGATAAAACGGTGCAGTGAGAGTATTTGGGCCAGCTGGCTTACAGTCTCAGCCCAAACTCCTACCTGGCATTCCCTCCCGTACGAGGGAAGAAAATATACACGAGCAGTGGGCAGCTTCACTGGTGATTCCTTGTCCTGCCTCATAGCTGCCACATTTGACACAGCACAGGGGAGACAAGATGCAAGATAAGATGAGGTAAGATGTACGACATTAAAATACATAAGTCACTGACAACCCATTAATGAGCAGCATTCTGGATCAAGCCCCTTGAAAGAAATGTTTCACCTGGGGACACTTGAAAGCATCCTTGTCCTCTTGCCCCAGTCTGGTATTGACATGGCTGGCTTCAGCTCCTAACTGAACTATTTTTTCCTGTGACTGTGTAAACTTTTCTACCCAAGGTGGATTTTATCTGTGTTATCCCCATGGACCTTCTGACTTTGGTGGTACCAAGGAACCGTTAACTATTAGGATTCTGTCATTCTCCTACTTCCCTACAAAACTCATGCTCATTTGTAAGATTCTGGTATTCTTATTGGATAAAAATCCTATTTAATTGAAAATAAATGAATATTTTCTCCAGTTCTAATACCATGCCTCTGGTGGTTGTTATGGGGTGAAAAGGAATGAAAGAAAATGAAATGAGCTGAAAATTGGCCAAAGGGCAGGAAACAGGTGAACCGGAAGAGTCCAGAAAACTGAACATATTTTCTTATGGAAAAGAAGTTACTAGCAGAGGCGGGGACAAGGTGGGTAGAGGGTGCAATTCTGTGGTGAGAATTGTCATTTGCAGACGTGGCTTGGAGCAAAGCCACGCAATGACAGTGGCTCTTCCCAAGTATGGAGAACTTTTAGGCAAATTTTTGCTCTTGGCCCCAAACAGCAGCTACAATTTACCTCTTCTTTCACAGGATTGCTTTTATCCGTAACCGCAGCAGAGAGACACTGACATCTGGAAGTGAATCCTGAGATACAGTCAGAGGATTGTCAGGCTGAGAGGATTCTGGTAGTCCGTTCCTCGAGCAAGGTCCCTGGGCTGAGATTAGCTTTTGTACCTTTTGTGTGGGTAAGGGGAACATTCATACCATCTGCGAGACGCATCTGACTGGTTTGCCTTGGTTCCCTGCGCAATCAATAGAGAGAAGCAGGCAGCCTGGAGAGGCACTGGGAGCAGGCATCCAATTTAGACACTCTGACCAGCCCTGCGGAGGAGCACACGTCTCTATTGATTGTGTAGGGAGCCTTGCAGGATTAAGTATCTAAATTGAGAACCTAAGGTTAGATACTCTGAGGGCAGGAATGAATACCACCTTTTTTCCAAGCCTGTTAATAGCCTCCCATATATTTCATAATTCTGATCATTGTTCACATCTTAAGAATCTCATAATTGGAAGGCACATATGAAAAATCTAATGCTAAAGCCAGGGAAATATGAATCACTTCAAAACCTCTGAGGAAGTGAGGACAATGACGGATGAAAAATGAGCGTGGGGAGCATAGGAGAAAAACAGCAAATAAAGAGGAACAGGGATGGGTCTAGTGACAAAAGGGCTATATGATCATTCACCTGGTTCTCAAGCTGAAGGGAAAATAAGTAGCATCCATTACGTGGAGCAGTGCTGCCACACAGTGACAGAGGAAAAGCTCTGAGCAGTCACTGCAAAAAACTGCAGCAGTAATGGCACTGGGAGCTTTACGTTTAAAAGTCAAAGCCAAACAGGACACGGGCTTGTTGCAGAAGGAACGCAAAATGTAATTACAGAAGGCAGCAGTACTGCCAAGTAAGGACCTAATCTGAGCCTGACTGGAGTGGCAGATGTTGAGCCTGGTTCACATGTTATTACAAAATACCGGCAGCAGTCATGGAGTTAAAACTGGATTCAAGTCCCTTCTTTTAGCAGAATAATCAATTTTTTTTTTTTTAAAAATCACTTAGAGTACAGGCTAAACTTTTCTGATAGTCTGCTATACATCAATCCTACAACTGATTTTTAATTACTACTACTAGTAATTAAAGCCTCTCTAAAGAGAAGGCTGATACATGACATATCTTTCTGTGACTAAAGTAAAGTAGAATAATATCTTTTCAAAGAAAAAAGACAAGGCTAGGACCCGAAGAAGGTTAGGTAGCAAAGTCATATGAATTCCAGGCATGGACAGAGTAAAGAGCCCTTAGCTTCATACACTTAGAAAATCCCAGCCCATGTGAGTACTGTCCTGAAGTTTCTGTTCTATTTCTATCTTAATACCAATACAGAAAACATAAATTGTCTAAGGATACAGTAAAAAAATGTTACATAGACAGCACCCATCATGTGGTGCTGGGACTCAGCTCAGAGTCCTGGCTAAATAGGAAGAAAAATGCACAACCTTTTTTCATCTTTTCTTTAGGCAGTCCTGGAGGATTCTACATCAGAGAAACTGTAATGTGCTAATCTATCTCCGCTAGCAGAATTCACAAAGCAGGAAAATAATTTATTTTCCTTGGCCTGGGTGCAAGAACAGGGCCCTGCTCTCCCTGTTATCCTGGAACTACTACACACCTGACAAGAATTAAGCAGTCCTTGAGTTTTAAAGGTGCTGAACCCCTCTGGCTCCCAGTGGAATTTTAATGCCTTAGCAGTGTTGAAAATTGGGTCACAAGATCCTCTGGGAATGCCAACGTTTCACAAGAAATAATTTGCGTGAAACTCAGCTAGGGATATGCCTGCCTCACATTCCATAAAATAGTCCCAATTTTTCATCACAGCTTCCCAATTAATAGGTATAAATGTCTTTATGTATATATTTACTCATTTACATATATGTGTGTATATGTGTTTTACATTTCAGCCTCATCCCAACAAAGTCTACCTTTGCCCTGGGATGAGCTGCTATTTATACTGACCATTGAGGTGAAGCAGGTACTCCTCCAAGGTGCATGTCCTGTCTGGGCTCATTGAAAGCCAAGGAAATAAAGACCCAAATAAATACTTGTGCTTCATAAAGAAGGGGATCCTGTATACTATCTTCGTTGTCCATCCATGCTATCTAGCAACATTAGAGTGGAGACGCCAGAGTGCTTTATAGCAGCTAAGCAACTGGAATTTCAAAACATCTTTTCGTAGCACACCATGATACCCTGAAAGTTTTTGTAATGATCTAATGATGAAGTTGTGTTATGTCCATTATCACCTCCCTTTTTATTTTATATGAAGGATCAATACAGCTAAAGGTTAGAAAAGCCCTCTCTGGTACTTGCAATCCTGGCTCCCAGTTGTCTCCAGTTGGAAGTGCGAGCTCAGTCGTAATCACAATGCTGCTAGCAAATGCTATAAAAAGGAAAGCTGCCCGAAATTGGAAAAGTTTTTTCAGCACTTTCTCAGAGAAGGCAGCAGCAGGTCTGTTTAATGCATTGGGGAAGCTGCAGCCAAAAAAAAATCTGTAATGGGGGTGGGTGTGAAAGGAAGCATGAGGTTGTCAATCAAAGTGAAAAAGAACAGAATTTCCAGGGAGCTGCAAACACTATATTAAAAAGAAGCTTTTTGGAGAATACCAAAAAAAATTCTTTCCTTGGAGATGGACAGAAAAAGGACAAGAAGACAGAGAAAGAGAAGGAACTGGAAGAAAAAAAATAAGATTGTATTCACAAGGCCAGCTTGAAAGAGGTCACTGGTCAGAGTTGCAGGGGACTGAGGACTCCTCCCAGAGCTAACACACACATTGTGTTCTCTGTGTGCTGGCCTTTGCCACACCAGGCAAGGACTTTGAAAACTGCTGTGATCTATTTAAGATGATCTCATTTTCTTCTAAATGGGCATTTTTTTTTCTACAGATTCCTACCACATATTAAAAGTAAATTTTGGAAGAACTTTTCAGTGAATGACCATGAAGTACAAACAACCATGAGAAAATGAAAATGGGCAAGCGGGGAAAGCCCAGTGCAGACCCGGCTCTCAGGCCTATCAGTGTCCTTCAACACTTGAAAGTGTACATAAACCCACTGTTGCTATTACAGCAGTAGAGCCACAAAGCCCAGTGATCTGACGGGTTATTGTTTTAGGCAATATAAAGTCAGTAAGCAGAAAGTGCATCCCCACGCTAAGCTATTACTGTCTGTATAAGTAAATACATTATTAAACACAAAATTCAAGTGGTTCTTTTATGAGGCTGATGCTCAGAACTGAAAAGCCACAATTGCCACTACAGTCAGAAGAAGCTGCCAGGGTTCAACAGACACTGATGAAAACTAGAGACACATCTGGGAACCTACAAGTATTTTGCAAGAACTCACAAGAGTGGGGCGATCACGAAACAGGAGTACAGATTTACCTTTACAAGGAACATATGCTGGACATATATCTATTTTATTTTAGGGTACCTACTGCTCTGCCAGAAAATGGAGCACAAAGAATGAAGACCTGCATGTGTGTAAAACACTTCAATTATTAATACTTTCCCCTCGCATTTAGGAAAGGATACATGACGAGTGGGTGTGATAAGGAAGAGGAAGGAATCATGACTGGGGCAGCCTGTATCTCCTGGAACAATGCTGCTTGGTCTTTGGGCTTGTCAGCATCTCATGGCAGATGAGGTAGTTCGCTAGCTGCCTCATCCACACAGCTGCTTCTTTCCCAGGAGACTGCCTGAGCCAGGTGTGAAGAAAGAGAGGTCATCGCTCTTGCGAGTAAACAGAGAACAGAAGAATGAAAGAAATGTGAGAGGTTATATTGCAAAGTGACATTTTCAAGAAGAACTGTTTTGACTAATTGGGGTCTGCAGAGAGTTGTGCATCTCTCAAACTAGAAAGACTTACTATGCATCATACTAGTAGCTGGCAAAGGAGAGTTTTGGGGTTCAGCAGAAACACAAATGGAGAGCGACCCACTTCCTCAGATACATCCCTCTGGTAACCTAGGCAGAGACATCATATAACCCCTTTCAGAAGCCTCCTGAGCTCCCTCTTAAAAAAAAAAAAAAAAAAAAAAAGAATAGATTTTATGCATGTGGCTTCCATGGCAGGGCTGTCCCACAGTGTCACTCCTCTAATGGCAGTATCTTTGCTCCTTTGTTTCTGGCTCAGACGTGTTAATGTTCAGTGTATACCCATCTGCTATAGTGCCTGCATAGTTCTCCATCTTACATAGCTTTTTGCCCTCTCAGATTGCAAAATGCCTGTCCTCTGGACACAGCAGTTGTAATTCTTTTCATATTTGTTTTGCTAGACTCAGGGAACAACGCTCCTCTCATCCCTCGTAACAGTCTCCATTCTGTGCTGTATCCGCTCTCTCTGCCCCTCTTTTAGTTTGGCTTCTTGAACGTGGGTGGCCAGAAACAATAACCAAGATGAGCTGTGAATGTACCTGTATGTCCCTAAAATACTTTGAATTTTAAACTCACCTCTTAAAATCACATCTTTTTGTTTCTTGAACTCCTCGTAGATTACAGGCTGCCTCTGTGGAACCAGTGATGATACCCAAGGTCTCCTCCACTACCATTTCCAAATGATGAGCTCCCACTGAATAAATGATGAGCTTATTGGTTCCCAAGTATATGACCACAAACCCTGTAGTACTGAATTTCATCCCATGCCCGTTACTCTCGGCCTCAACGTGATCTCATGCTTTCTGCACATCACAGCTCTCCTCTCTGCTGAGGATACATCCCACCTTCGTGTCACGAACAGCTTTCTCAGCACAGCCCTATCTCCATCCCGCGGTCCTAGACGCAAACGCTTAGTGGAATCTGAGGAAAATATAGCAAAAAAGTCAGCATTTTCAGTACCCCGCCGACACCCCCAAGCTCCCCGCTCATGGATGCCAGGAAGAACAGGAGGTCCCAGGAGGTCCCTCACTGGTTCCACAGCCAACGCGCTGGGGACATCGGGCCCGAGACCTGACCCGACGGCCGAAGCGGGGTGTCCGTGCCGGTTTATTCTCTCCCCTGACAGCACTCACCGCCCCGGGG
>NW_010973187.1:13991119-14021815 GCF_000737465.1 Haliaeetus leucocephalus | reverse complement strand
CCCTTCCGGCGGGGCGGCGGCGGGGGAAAGCGGGCGGCCGCCCCCCCCGCCGGAGAAGCTGACGGTCCGGCGGCAGGCGGAGGGCGTCCGGTGAGGCGGGAGGCGGTGGGGGGGGTGCAACCGCTGCGGGCCCGTCCGTGAGGCGCTGAAGGCGTTTGTTGTTTGTTGTAGTGACCCTCTCCGCGTTTCACGGCTTTTGCAGAAACATTATCTTGAACAACCCGAGGAAGAGAAACGCCCTGTCCCTCTCCATGCTGCAGTCCCTCAGGGAGGACCTGCTGCACGACGTCAAAAGCAAAGACCTCCGAGTGATCATCATTTCAGGTACTTCTGTCACGAAGAGAAGGGGGGGCGAGGGAAGGAGCAGAAACGGGATAGTACGGAGCTTAAACCGAAATCTCTCACAGAATCACGGAAAATGGGGCGGGAAGGGACTTGGGTGTTGATTTGCGTGGAGCTGGCCAGGACGACGCAGGGCATCCTAACGGGTGCCCTCGCCCTTCAGGCCTGGCGCTCCTGCCCTTCTTCTGTCCTCGTCCCAATTTCCAGTCTCACGCGCTTAATTCCTCATTCTTGAATGCGGCGTTAACAACTGACTTGGGTTTTGTTGCGTTTTTGTTAATAGTTAACGTGTCTAAGCAGAAACACTGTAGAAACACCTTTCAAAATGTCCGTATTTCAGTCAGGTTGTGCAGCGTGTTTACAGAGTCGATAAGGAGCTTTTTCCTTTTGTAAAAACAATCAGTAGATGAAATAATTGGTTTAAAAACTATATGTAAAGAATACTTTAAACAGAACAAAAGCCAGGTTCTAACTGGTTTTATCAAACCAAAGAAGTAACATTCCCAGATGCGGGCTTTTGTGCAGGAACAGGCTGAGCTGGTATGAGAATTGTTGCCTTCAGTGGCAGGTATAGATTGTAGTAAACGGGGCTCACAAAGGTTCCTTCAAATTGTGAACTCTGTTCCCCTGCTCTAAGCCTGGATCAGCCTTGTTATTTTTGCCACTGGTTTGTCAAAACTGTTTTTAAAACTCCCCGGTGAAGGAGAGAGCATAATATGGATACTGCAGTTACCTCTAACCTGCAGATGTAAAACATTCTCTCTCAGAGCCTATTACAGTTTTCTTCCATTTAGGTATTAACCTGTAGAGTTCTTAAAGATAATGAAACTTGAGCTGTTCTTAAGCCATCTTTTTTTCCTCTGCTATTTTAAGATAACCTTCCCCTCCCCCCCTTGCAACCTCTTGGAGAAACAGGTCTATTAATTTAGGATGCTGCTGTTTCCTGTACGTAGAGGAAAACACTGTGTGTTAGTGCACGCACGTGAGAGTGGAAGTATGTTAACTTCACAGGGATGAGTTTAAATATATATTAAACGTTTCAAACAGCAGTTACAGTTTTTGTGAAACACTTCAGGTTCTTCCTTGGCAGTACAGTAGTCTGGGAGTTTGTGAGCACAAATTCATTTGTTTTTTTTGTTTTAGTTTAAAAAGAAATTACATGTTCCTGTTGATTTCCAATTCTCTTGCTAAATGGAATGCAAAAGGAGAAATCTCAAGAAAATAAAAGACTTCTCAGGGAATGCTTTGGGTCTTTAACACAGACTTTGCAGTGGATTCTTCATCAATGATGCATAAATGCAGATGTGATTAATTTCCAGATATGTATTGCTGATCCCATGAGCTGACTGATGTTAATCATGTGGTTATTTCTGGATAGACTGAGTCGCAATAATCTGATCTGTAAGAAACAAATGCATAGGTAAGGTTGTGTCTGCATAGTTGTAGCTGGAAATTTCACGTCCATACAAATACCTTAGAAGTTCTGAAGGATTCAAAAGCATCAAATTGGTTTATTCTTATGGCAGATATCCTGATGACAAAGGAAAACTTGTAAAGATAGTGAACCCATAAAGGCTGTTTTGATCTTTGCTGCCACTGGAGGCAAGCAAATCCAAAGCTTAGGTCCACAGAAACCTGCTCTGCTGCTGCCCAAACCCTGGACATGCTTTTTGGCATTCTCTAGGTGACAGTTTTAGCAGTGGAGGAAAAGATGCCCCAATAACCCTTCTGATTCTCCTCTAGCAGAACAATCTTTGTTTTTTCCATTGTGGCCTTGAATGCCATGACACAAAAACCTTGATGCTTACTTAGCAAAAGTTGATCATTAATGCTAGGTGCAATAAATAGGGACTAACTGTATTTAATAGTCTGAGAGCAGAGTACTCCATCCTTGCTCCAGCTGACTAGTATACATTGTACCAAGGAGCTGTTCAGAACAGTATCCTTACAAGAAACTGGTCTTAGAGGTGTGAAGTGCCTTATTTTTAACAGAGTTAACTTGGAATGAAAGTAAAACTACACCTTTAAAAATGTTTATGGATGTTACTGTGGTTAAATGTTGCATTGTGGCAATTTAAAGTTGTTACAAAACCCAAAAGACAATATTTTGGAACTCTGTATAAAACTCCCTCCCCAAGCACCTTTTTGACCGTTGACATACCTTTAGCTGGGTAATTGATATGCCGCTACCCCTGGTTTCTTGATTAACTCCAACTGACTTGTCCTGAAATTCTTTGCAGCTGAAGGACCTGTATTTTGTTCTGGCCATGATTTAAAGGAACTGTCAAGTGAAGACGACATGAAGCATCATTCCCAAGTATTTGAAGTATGTGCAGAGGTAAGCAGTTCGTCTTAAGTGCCACTCCTTTTGCCTGGTATTAAGAGCAAGCAATGACACTTGTTTAAGGAGGGACAGCATTACTCATCTACTAGCTAAAGCACAGACTGTTGCTCCAGATTCTTTGCTTTTTGCTGCTTTGCCATTTTAATACCTGATCCTGGTGAAATATGTTTTCCCTGGATTTCTCTAGGGGATAAATAAAATAGCTAGAATGCCAATGTGCATGTCTCCTAGTCATGTTCCTTAGTTTAGCCAGTGTTCTTGCAGCTGAGTATTTGGGCAATGTCTTTCCTAGAAATCTAGGGATAATCACCTTCAAACCACTTGTGATCAAATGTTCTTTCCCAGCATCTAGCTAATAATTCAAGACCAGCTTAAACATCAATTAGACAACGTGAAAGTAAGATCTGACTTGCTGGTTGCCCAGTCAGCAGATGTCGTGCTTTAACCCCAGCCAGCAACTAAGAACCATGCAGCTGCTTGCTCACTCTCCCCCACCTGGTGGGATGGGGGAGAGAATCGGAAAGAAAAAAAAAAAACAAATCTCATGGATTGAGATAAAGACAGTTTAATAGGACAGAAAAGGAAGGAGAAATAATAATAATAGTAATAATAATAGAATATACAGAACAAGTGATGCACAATACAATTGCTTACCACCAGCTGACCACTGACGAGCCAATCCCCAAGCTGGGGTGCCTCCCAGCCAACTCCCCCAGTTTATATACTGGGCATGATGTCACGTGGTATGGAATATCCCGTCGGCCAGTTTAGGTCAGCTGTCCTGGCTGAGTCCCCACCCAGTTTCTTGTGCACTCGCAGCCTCTGCTGGCTGGGCAGTATGAAAAGCTGAAAAGTCCTTGACTTTTGTTGTAAGCACTGCTTAGCAACAACTAAAAATTCAGTGTGTTATCAACATTATTCCACCCTAAATCCAAAACACAGCACTATACCAGCTACTAGAAAGAAAATACACTTTATTCCAGCTGAAACAAGGACAGCAGACCATACAAGTTCTTGTTACAAAGGCACAGACCTGGAGGTTGGAAAGTTATAGTACATCCTGGAGCCTTTGGAGAGAATGGCAAAAACCCCTTTGATTGTAATGGTGCTGGAATTTGACCCCTAATCCTGCTCAGTGTGACCACAGAAAGTAATTTGAAGCCTTTTGTTCTAGTTCCTCCAGTAATAATGATCTCTTATACCCATTGTCAAGCCCATATTTAACAAATGCTGTAAAAGCCATGTGTGAAAGTTACCGCGGAAGGGCCTTCAGTGTAACATGAAGGAATCATCCTGGCAGCTTTGCCTGGATTTCATCTTGGTATGCTGATCACAAATAGGTAAGCACAAATATGACTGAATGACAGGTTAGTCCCTTCCTCAGAAAGGAGCCAAGGTCCAATAGTTTAGCAGTGAATAGCTGAATATGAATTTTGCAGTTGCAGGGCACAATAGCAGTATGTCGTCAGTGGAAAACTGAACCATGCAGCTTCTGGGTCACAGAATAGGAAAGGTCAGGCAGAAAAAACATGAAACTTATTCCATAGAGCATGAAATCAAGAGTTGGTAAATTTCTCACTTCAAGGACCAGGAGAATTTAAATTGTCCTGTATATATATCGAGCATTGTGGCTATATTCAGGATTAATGAGTACTATAGCAAGCTTAACTTTGATTAATAAAGAGAAATAGCAAAAAATAACAGAATGTCAGCATTTAGAGTTAAAAACAAGCCTAGCTTTCTTTGTGAGAATGGTGCCCTACTGTATAGTAAGTTTAGTAAGGGACCATTATTACCGATAAAAAATGGTATACCGATTTTAGATGAATATTCCTGAGACCATGAAATTCAGAGATAGGGAGATACTCAAAACCCAACTGGACACAATCCTGGACAACCTGTTTTATCCGAGCCTGCTTGAGTAGGGGAGTTGGACTCGATGACCTCAAGAGGTCACTGTCAACCTAAATGCTTCTGTGAAATTGGCAAAGCAAGTTCAGGAAGAAATTAAGTAGAAGAAATGACACTTGAAGTGATCTCTTTTCTGATGCTCATGGTAGTGATAAGTGCTTTAAACTCTCTATCTGAGTATCCTAAAAGGATTTAATTTTCTTCTAAATCATGACTCACTATTATCCCCATGGAGGAAGAAGGTCTTACTGTTAAATAATAATGGCACTTTACAGGGAAACAGAAATAGAGAAATCAATTTAGGCTTTATTTAGGATCCTAACTAATATCTAAATTTTAGTTATCTGGTAGAATAATTGACTTGGGCTTTTTTTTGGTCAATAGAGAGAGAAAGGTGCTTTTGAGGGCTTCCAAAACAGGGTCGTGTCTTCCTAAATTTCAGTACTTAAGTAGAATGGATCATACCCTGAATGACATGCCTACAGCATTGTTGACTAGGGGGTCCAGAACATTGGACTGGTTTTCAGGAACTTTGGCTTCTACATCTGTCTATGACTGGTAATCTTAGGCAGATCATCTCAGCTGCTACACCTCTGTTTCCCCATGCATATAACAGTGTTAGCAATACTATATAATGCAGTAGCCGAGAACTAAGTACTTGCCACATACACATTTGAGACAGCTGAGAATATCACTTCTCCAGATGCTTTTCAAATACAAAACCACAAGTACCAGGGGTTTTTTTCGGAGAAGCAGTTGACTTTGAATTTTTATAACTACAAGAGTAATCTATAGCTATTTGTCTGCAGACGTGCATGTATTGTTACTCTTTTGTTGTCTGCTTCTCAAGATCCACTGAAAAATCATTTTTAAACAAAGATAGAAGAACGGAGGCAAAGACCGATCAAATTCAAAACTGAATGTAGGTAATTTTACCTAAGCAACATGAAATTTGCTAGACTTCATCTACTGAAGAAATTGAAGTAGCAAATGAAAATTTGTTACCTTGCTACAATGTGCTAATATGAGATTTTTTTTTTTTAAATCTGGATAATGACTGTAATCATTTAACTAGCATTTTCTATCTTCAGGCATTAAAATTAGGCAAGTTTGTTGATTCCTGCTGTATGGAAGGAGAACCTGAGTTAGAAAAGTTAAGACAAATTCATCTTTCTTAACTTCAGCTATCTGAAGTTGGATGTCCAATCTTCAAGAATTATCAGAGAGAGAGAGAATGAGTGTGTTTTCCCATCTTATGTCTAATGCAAGCAGGAAAAATTGTTTACTGGCAGGTCTTTCCTGGGAATGCAGAGTAAGCCTAGAAGGACATCCAGTGATTGTGTTTGGGCGAGATCAACCCAGGCTCAAGTTCATGCAGAAACCAGCAAGAGGCTGCTTTAATTTCTTGGGACAGAGACTTTTATTAAGTCAGTTTTCCATTATGGGGCAAATGAAGGTGGGGATGGTGTGTCTTGGATACACGTCTTCCCATAGGCAGGAACACTAGACCTGCAGTGCAGAGGCACCGAAGCTCCATGCAGGTCTGATAACAAGTGTTTCTGCCTTTCATTCTTGTGGTTTCCATTTCCACTGGAGTTAGCAGGACCAACTCATGGTACATAAACAGAACTGAGCAGATACTGGAACAGCGGGGGTCTTGTGCATTAGAACAGATTTTGCACAGAGCTTGTTTCTTTTACTAAACTCCAATTAATAAAGCTGAAAAATGTACACATCAGGTGTGTGAAGCAATTGCAAGTTTTAGAACAGCCACTGCTTAAATTTCAGGACTAACTGACCACTTTCTTTTGTGCATGCAGGTTATGACTTTAATCCAGAAACTTCCAGTACCAGTGATTGCCAAAGTAAATGGCTTGGCTACAGCAGCAGGCTGTCAGCTTGTGGCAAGCTGTGACATCGCAGTGGCAAGTGAGAAATCTCAATTTGCTACTCCTGGAGTAAACATTGGTCTGTTTTGCTCCACACCAGCTGTGGCCTTGGGCAGATCTCTTCCAAGAAAGGTAGGCTTCCTTCCCAGATACTCTTTGTAATTTTGCAAGAAGTAGGTTCCCATGTTAGGAGTTTTAGTTCCATTGCCTAAACTTTATTTTTGTGCAGAACAACATTCCAAATACTTTGTTGCAAAAGACATCTTCATAACTCTTTGGACTGGGAAAAATAATAAAGGGATGAATTCTGTTTAGGGAAAGCAGTTTCATACTGATGCAATTCCAACCAGCATGAACTCATACCAGCAGCGCACCAGCTCAGTGATCCCTTTCCTTTCCAACAGACAGCTCTGTGCTTTAGACAATGATGTTCTCCCCTGATGAGGAAACCCCTGCTAGTTCAGGATATCAGTCCCACGGCGGTATCAATTCTTGCCAGGCAGTGACATTTCACTGCCAGCATGATGTACCTGGGTGTAGATCAAGATGCTTTAAATAGCATCTAAAACCCTCCTATACTTTCTTCCTGCTTTATTTCCTACTGATTGTGACTACACATCTCTCACTGCATAAACAATAGTATTATCTGTAAAGCTTCCATAATTGAGAAAAGAAATTCTAAGTTCTGATCCAGTTGGATTTATGCGGACAGACTCTTCAAGCCCAGCAGGGCTCTGCTGAGATGCAGTGACTTAACTGCACAAGTCCAATTGCTGGGGAAGAGCTTCAACTTTAAATTTCCTATCTGTAAGGCTATCCTGTTCAAATACAGTCTGTCTGTGGCTTTTGTCCCCAAGTGTGCTGTAGTGTACAGTTATAACTGTTTCTGAATTAGTATTCCTTGGGTTTGTGATTACTTTTCTTAAATATATGGGATATACTTTTTTCTGTGCCACTTTTCAAAGTAGCAAGAACATTCACTACAGTTCTTGGGTTTTACCTTTTATCAAATGAAATGTTGCCATTGTTTGTAGGTACCAGAGCAAAGATGCTAATGAGGATAATCAGCTCTTATGATTCATGGCATTGGTCAATTGCATCAGAAGTCATGGAAGAAAATTCTTACTGATATATAACATTGAATAGTCACTCAGTATTTGTGGTTTTTTTTTAATTTGAAACCTCAAGTACAGGATGCTGGAAGCAGCAAGAGACTGAAATAGATGCAGCTATAAGAAGGACATATTTAAAAACACCCCGACCAAACTTAAAAGTAAGGCAGGTATTTTCAAAAACTACACATTGACGTAGTAAGTCTTTATTTATTATTATATGCCCAGCTTAAAATACTGGGTTCAGTCATTTGACATTGTGGACCATCCACATCTCTCTTAATTCCTACTGCAATCACTAGAGATTGTGGGCTGTTGAAAAGAAACCCAGAGCTGTCAGCCTAGGACAGCTGGAATCAGCAAGCAGGTTTGAAAAAAGGCCAGCTTTAGACCCAGTCCTTCTCTTTGCTGAAACCTCTTAACAGTTCTTGGCAGTTTAAGAGGCCAAAAGATTTAACTCTTAGGTTTGTCAAAAAAGTAACTTGTAATTGAAGGAGGCGGCTGAAATTCCCCAAGCAGACCAAAGCAATAAAGCAGCTGAACTGACTTAATACAATATTTTTTCTTGTTCAGGTGGCATTAGAGATGCTTTTCACGGGTGAAGCTCTTTCTGCCCAAGAAGCATTAATGCACGGGCTTGTCAGCAAGGTGGTACCAGAAGACAAGCTGGAAGAAGAGACCATGAAAATCTCTCACAAGATATGCGAAAGCAGCAAATCTGTCCTGGCATTGGGGAAGGCCACCTTTTACAGACAGATGACGCAGGACCTCGATGCTGCTTACAAAATGACTACTCAGGTCATGGTAGACAATTTGACTTTGAGAGATGGGCAGGAAGGTATTGAAGCCTTTATTCAGAAACGTAAGCCTGTCTGGTCACACTCTCAGGATGAGAAGAAATGAATCTTGTTCCTAAGCTAACCTTAGCTGTGCTTTATGATTCTTCACTTAGTTGCCTTTGGGAACTGTATTTTGTTCTTACTGAAAGTTAAATTTTTCTTCTTATATATGCCAAAGACACAATAAATTTATTCTAAGTATATAATAAATGTTAAGAAAAATCAAACCAGATGGGTTTTTTTGGCAATTAATTTAATCTAGGGTTTTAGAGGGAGCTGTGTGCTGCAAAAATCAGTTTAGTACGTCCCAGGTTACTTAGGGAATCACAGGAACTGGGAGAGAGCTCAGATCACCCTGTTCAGTAACTGTCCCCATAGTTCTGGATGAGAACTTCCATTTATTGTTATTAATACAGAATTAAAAGGCTTGGACACATTCCAGAGATGATGGTAGTACATTTTATAATGGATTCCAGTACTGTTTGTGTTACAAACAAAAGCCTGCAACAGTAGTCCATTGCTCCTCATGAATATATCTGCTTGTGAACTGTATGTATTACTAGTTTGTCTCCCTCAGAAAATCCTGTTTTTCCACCATCAGTTCAAGCACTTGTCCCAGCTCTAGAGAATTTTGCTGTTGACTCCAGCAAGGCTGAGCATGGCTTGGGGGTGTTTAGTTTCACAAAGGGCACACTGCAAAAGCCACTGCCTGTGGGCTTCAGCAGAGATTCTCACCTGGCAGTGTTTTGACCCAGCTGTAATTTTGAGCCTGTATGTCTTCAGCTTATCACAGAATCTTAGATGTGTTAGTTGGAAAGTCCATCCTTGTGCTCAAAGCTGGGCTTTTACCGACACTGGAGCAGTTCAGCCATGGATCTATGGTCTTGACAACCTCTAACAACAGGGATTCAGCTGCTCCTCTGGGTAATCTGTTACAGCGCTATGCAATCCTCCTGGTGAAATATGTTTTCTTAATGTCCAGTCTGAGCCTCAAAACAGCATTTTTTTGGCCATTGCCCCTTGTTACATTATCTGACATTACTGAGAAAACTTCACCTCCATTATCTTTGTAATGGTCTTCGAGCAGCCACAGGCTGCATTTAGACCACACTTAGACTCCTCTGTGCCAGACTGAACAAGTCCAGCTTCTTCCAGTCTCCTTGTAGGTCATGTTCTCTAGGTAACCAGCTTGGTAGCCCTCCAGTGGACCAGTTCCAGTTTCTCCATATACCTTTTGTACTGGTTGTGCCAAAACGTCTGTATTTCAAATGTGGCCTCACCAGTGCTGAACAGAGGAGAACAAAACATTCCCTCTGTCTGCTGGCCACCTTCAGCCAGTCAGTATTGCTCAGTATGCATTTTGTCTTATTTGTGATGAGAGTGCACTGTTGGCTCATATTCAGTTGGGCATCCACTGTAAGCCTGGTTTCAGCAAGACTGCTGCTCTGCCAGTCAGCTTCTAGCCTGTACTGGTGCTTGGGGTTATTCTTCCCCAGGTGCAGAAGCTTGCATTTCTTGTTAGATTATGGTTTTTCTGAATTGAAGCCAGGCCTTTCAGCATGTCAGCCATTCCCCCAATTTTGCATCATCTGCAAATTTGCTGAGGATGTATTATTGATGATGATAATGATATGAGCCTCGGTATCAATCCATGGTGATCAACATGGGATGGCCTCTTGGCAAAGACATTTTTTCTGAAGTTCCACATAGCCAAATCATGCAGGCTTATCCATTTCATCCTTAAATAGGCATCGAAGAAAGACCAGGTGAATTACGGAATGGATGGGCCTTTTTTTCTTTGTTGACAGTAAAAGTAGCCTAAAGTGCTTAGCTCATATCATAGAATCATAGAATGGTTTGGCCTGGAAGGGACCAGATGTCTTAAGTAAGATCAGTTTAATCCTACCTAAAGCTACTAAAACTCCAAATGTGGAAGTATCATGAATCAAGAAGGATTTTTTTAAGGTATGTTTTTTTCCTGTGTCCTTGGTTCCCTGTCCATATGAGTGTCAGTTCATTCCTCAGTTCTCTGGAGTGAACCAAATACCCAGTAAAATCCTGGGGCAGTTCTCTCCAGAGATCAATTACTCCTAGGCAGTATGGATGAGTCCGCGTGAGCTTTGGCTCACTCAGCCCTTTACAGCACCCTAATACTATCCCCATAGGCCTTGCTTAACACTCCTGAGCATTCTCAGCATCGTGCTAAAAACCACACTGCTGGCAGGCCTGCCTGTTATTTCGGGTACTTTGAACTGAAAAACTGCTGCAACAAAAAGTCAACACTTTTATCTCTGGGCCTTTGGGCCATGAAGGTGCTGTATGGAGCTAGAGGAAGCCCAGGCCAAGTGCTATGCAATGCAGTTGCTGCAGGTCTGCTTCAGAATGATGTAAGCATGAAAGCCACCTTGCAAAGGCCATTTTCAGTAGTGTCAGCCTTGTCGTTGTCCCTCTGTTATGAGAAGTGGTCTCATGGTTCAGTCAATCTGTCTCCCGTGTAGTAGCAATGGGCTGTACTCTGTCAGGTGCACTGCTGGGATCAAGGCGTTGAATGACACTTCGCTGCCTGAGTAGCATAATTAAATTCTGTTATTCCTTATACTGGAGCAAGACCTGGATAGTTTGGAGCAAAAATCAGCCCCTTTTCTTTCTAACTGGCCTACATATTTTCATTCAAGTCAGTGATATAAATACCCGTATCATTTATACATATACAGCCCCACAAAGCAATTCTCTTTTCCATCGACAATGCATACTCAGGATGAAGAGAAAGCAATTTCCAGTTATGCTGCTATTTTTAATTTGAGGAATGGAAACTGAAACTTGAATTCACCATTAAAAATAGTTTGTTTCTATAGGAATGTGAAAAATGTGGATCATTGGTAATAGTTGCTTCAAAAATATAAACTTATATTGTGACCACTAGGAAAAATGGGTTTTATATAAACTCACATAGTTTATATAGTTTAAGAACTGTTATGAGCAGTTAAGAGATAGAAGGGTTAAATCTGGAGCCCAATAACCTTCATCGTGTCCTTTTTAATGCAGTACGATGCTGCACTTACTTAGACTCTGTTCCCACATGCTACTCTAAAAGCATTAGGAAAGAGTAAATTGTTTTTAAAAATATTTATATTTAATGGCTATCTTGCAACTACTCAGCAAATCTCTACTGGCTCTTTTGTTCCAGGCTTTTAGAAATAAGTACATTATCTGATTTTTGCAGAATACTGCTCTTTCCAACTAACTGCAGTAATAAAATGGTTTCACTGGCCATCTTAACACGAGTGATAGTTTAGATGAGCACATTCTTTCTGATATTTAGAAATTCTCCTGCAATTGATTGCCATCAACACAAGATGGGGTTTGGCATTATTAGTAACTCCTGGTTATAATTTTTGAAGAAAAAATACTCTGCATTTTTATAGAATAATTACTTCATTTGAAATAGTTACACTGCAATGGAATCAAATTCTGATCATGTTATTCCTGCACATGGATTCATTGAATTTGAATGGCCTCGTAAGACACTAATATTACAAAGACATATAGGTATCCTTAGCATTATTCACTGTGAGCAGACTGACATTAATGGAAGTGCTATGTAAAGTTAAGAACAGGCATGCTTTAGCAAGACAAAATGGTGATGAGAGGGGAAGTAGTAAAAATGGTGTTCTGGTTGTTTATATGATAGGCAGAGGGTAGGAGTGTTACCTTATCCTTGGCTTTCCCCGTAAAAGACCAAACACCACAGTGCCTTGAGCTCCTTCACAATTCAAATCTGTGGAAGTCGAGGAAGCACAGCACTCTTGACGACTGAGTTCAGATCCTTAAGAACACTGCTTTTCTAGGCTTGTGGTCTTTTTCAGTCTAATCCACAGGTGTGACATATGTTTGTGTTGTACTTTCAAATCTTGAAGAGAAAAAATATTTGTAAATATGTTTTAACTCAGTTTTCACAGTATTTGTTTGTACTAATTCATGCAATAATTATGTAATTAGTAATCATCAGTTCCAAAAATGGTGGCATCCGCAGGAACATTTCCTTCTTGCTTGAACCACTAGACAGAAAAGCTTCAGAAGGTTTTAGAACACTCCTGCATTGGCCACTGTGGATTGACAAAGCAACATAATTTTTCATTTCTGACTTGTGTGGGATTTTTATTTTTGCCCACATCTGCCTTTATTGTTTAATTTAATTGATTTACAGGCTATTCTTGGGAAACAGACCAATTCCAGAATTGTTAATTAAGCTCTCCAGCCAAGAAACAGCAAACCAACTGATAGATCAGGAGCCTTACTGCTGTGGCTATCTGCTGCCTGAGGAAAGAGTTTGTCCCAGAATAGCAAGGAGTCTATCCCTTGTCACCCCATTCATTTTTATTAAAGAAGCTGCTCTGCAGTCATGTCTGCCAGGTAATTAGCCTGGTTTCAAGTGGCCCTAATAGCATGTGGCATACACTCAGCCTTCTCTGTAAACACGACTCCATCTGTGTACAGCCTGTAGGATGCAGCTTATCACTGCAAATGACAGACAGGGACATGTTTTCTATTCATATACACAGAAACAGCTGGAAACTGGTCGAGAAAATGCAAGCAAGGAATTGCCAGTATGAATGTAATGAACTATCCAGCCACTGACCACAGAGTCCATGGAGGCCTTAGAAGAATGGCTTTGAGCCTTTACCTGGAAATTTTAGAAAAGATACAGAGGCAAAATCTGGAGGATACACAAGGTTGTTCCTAATTCATGGACCAGGCAACAATCTGCCTCACCGCATCATTTAGGGGATATATGCTGAAGATAGAGTTAAACAGAGGACTCGGGTGATGGGCAAGGTATTTATACGTTCCACGTTCCACAGAGCTGAAGAACAGAATGGGACTTTATATAAGCTTTTATATAAACTTCATGTGGTTTTCTTAAGGCCACCCAACCCAGAATTCAGCAGACTGGGTAAGAATTAGTTATGTGTTGGTTTGAAGTAATCTCCTGCAGCTGTGGAGGAGAGAGCTTGAAAATATGTACTACAGAGGCACAAAAAGCTGGACGTAGTTAACATTAAAAATACATGACTAACTCATTGACAAAAGTCAGCATCATAGTTTTTGCCATCTAGCTCATGATTTCTGAGCATTTGGATGGCAATGCTGTGTCCTTCACAGAATTGGCTCTGGGTAATTCCTATACTGTCATTCCTTTATTGCAGATGGGGAAATTGAGGCCAAATGTGCTCTGCCTGAGGTCTCACGGTGAGCCAGTGGCACCGTAACAGCGGCATTCAGAATGCCGACACCTGCTCCTTGTACTTCTTCAGCAATGAAGTTTTCAGTAAAATCAGCAGAAATGCGGGATGATTGCATGCCCTGAAGAGACTGCAAAGGCTTCTGAACAGAAATTATGAGCTACTGCATCAAAGGCCCCATGCTTGACATTTATTGGCTTTTTGATGAATGTTGGGGTAATTTTACTGTCAACAGTTTCTCATTAGGAGCCTGGCAATGTTCTTTCTGACCATTATTTTGCTCAATAACCCATTGGGTTGCTACAAAGAGCAGAGATTTTGTGTAAAATCCATCTGTCTCTGTAGCTGCAAGATTTTCTAATAATTCTACACTTAAATAATCTCATGGAAATGCTCATTGCCTTCTCTAAGCAATAAGGAGAATAGGCAAATGGTTACATTTCCATGAAGAACTAAAGCTGTAGGACAAATCTCATACTACAATGAGTAGAATTCATTTGTCTTGATTTCATTGTCATTGCACCTCGATTATACTAATTCTGACTTTAGCCACTGAATAATGCATCCCCATCCTGTTTACACTCGCAAAGGGGGGAAAAAAACATCAGAGCTATACCTTTCTCACTCTCCATTGTATGATGTACCATTTCCTGGCTGCTTGTTGTCAATATTAGGAATTATTTTTGTCAAAATGCATAGCTTTTATAAAAAGAAAATAGTAGAAATGTACCCCTAATACCATTGTGTATTTGGAAAGGGGAAAATCATTCATTAAACTTTGATGTGCCAACTGTATTAATTTTCATTATATGAATTTTAAAACATTAATACTTATTTTAAATATTTATTTCCTGGAGTCATGATAAGGGGAGCATTGCAGGGTTATTGTATATTTTATTGACTGTTTCTTATAGAGAAAAAATTGAAAACAAAACCAGATATTAAAATAACAAATTGAATTTGTACTACTAAAATTTAAGCCAGATTCATGGGTTTGATTCATGACTGTTGTTCATAGCTACTTAATACATGAGACTATAATTTTCTCTCCTTAGGTAGGACAGTGTTTTCAGCCTGCCAAAACCAAAACTTGTAACACTGTGGAGTTAACTGAAAATAAGAAGCAGTCCTGTAGCCTAGATCAAAACACAACCAACTCTTTAAACTAACTTTCACAGGAATACAAGTTAACCTGTTGGACTTAATACGGGTATAAGTATTGATCTCATCCACCAATTCTGCTGAAGGAAAGTCACCTCCTGGAAAGGCAGAACAGGTATGGATGGCAACACCTTAGACTATCTGCAGCTTGGCTCATTAGAGCCATATGTCAGTGAGGTCTGATGTAATGGGTCGTGTCTAAGAGAGCGGAAGCTCCACCCATAGTCTGCTTTCTGAAGGAGTTTTTAAGGACAAATTAACTGCAATAAGAGAATGTTGACATTCAGGCTGCCTCAGCTGCTGATGACAGAGAAGGCGTTAGGTCTTCCAAAGTGGCACTCGGGTTTTATTCCAGACCTGTCCTCCTATAAACAATTACAGAGGATGAAATCATTTTTTGAAAGATGAACAATGTTTCCCCTGTCAACTCTGCCCTGTCAGCATCAAGGATAATGTGGTATATACCTGCTCCAGTCTTCTCCACTTCCTGACCCAAAATCATTCTCAGTGTAGGCACCAAGTGATGCTTCTGGAAAGAAACAACAAAGAATTGGTAAAACTTATATAGAACATGGGGGAAAGAAGAAAGCAAATGAACACATGAAGGCATTTTCCTAATGTGGTCTTTAATCTAGATATCAATATTTTGTTTCTTGTACCTGTTTAACGAAATACACCCTTCATGCCATTAAAACTTTATCATCTGTTGTTTAAGGGAGTTAATCCTATAACAAAAAAACTCTATTCTGAGTGTTAGGATATTGTATAAATATAGACATGGGGAATACTTCTGAGTTAGTCTCCCTTCTCTTTCAAGACCTCACTAGATTAGGATAAAAATATTTTAAAAGTAGTGTGCTTTTTCTTGCCTTTTTTTTTTTTGAGTCCTTAGCATGAAGTCAGAATTCTTATTCTGTTTTTTTCTCTCCCTGCTTGGGGGTTAATTTTTTTTTTTTTTTATGAATGCTGAGATTCTTACATAAGTACACAAATCTGGAAAGCTTTACAAAATACCATATATCACATTTTAACAACTGGTAGCACTACCATAAATACTGGAGTGGGGGAAAGCATCAAGTTTTAATGCAAAACCTGTAAGAAATGAAAGAGACATAACATGAGAGAGCAGGTGAATGTGAAAATTTGGTTCTCTGAAAGAAGGCCCTGCAGGAGAAATGCTGAGGTGCTCTCCAGAGCACCCATGCTGAGGACTGGAAAACTGACCTAGTTTACCCCTTTTTCTTTGGGACCAGCAAGAATATTCATGCAAGGACAAACAGTCCCTTATTCATTAGCCTGAGGTTATTATTAATTATCAATATTATTACATATTCTTATTGTTGCTATTATTCTTGCTAGAACCTGCTTAATACAGTGACACCACTACGGTTCAGGAATTTAAATTTTGATGTCTTCTCCCCACAGCTGGGCTTGAAACTGGTCTTAATCACTGAAATCAGAAGCCTCTGCAGCTTGAGTGGGGGAATAGCATTTGTCTGGCAGCAAGAATGGATTTTTATCCTTTTACATAGCCTGTGAAAAAACACTTAGTACTTACCATGTACTCAACATGGTAAAATGGAAGTCGTCAAAGACAACAGTGCTTTTTGTTTGCTGTCTGTGGATATACCTGTAAGCTTTTAGTCTTTTTCCACGTGAGCATTTATTCAGAGCAGACAATCCAGGAATATTTCCACAGCCAGCCTGAAATCTTTATGAGGCACTGGATGGTTGAAATGGAACACCAGTTTATTCAGCACTCACAGCTACCAAACTAGCAAAATCCAAACAGTAAATTTACCACAGCAAAAGTCCTGGTAAAGAGCTCAGTAGCGGTTCATAGGCTAAAAAAAAACCTGTTAAAATGCCCTAGACCTTTCTGTCCCATTCATCCCTATAATATTTAAATACATTCCTATAAGCCATTTGTTAGATAATTCTGAAATGTAAACAAGAGGAAAAAAGATTTTCAAGCCCTGAACAAACCAAAACCAAAACAAAACAACCCCCTCCCAAAAAAACCAACCAAACAAAAAAACGCAAACAAACAAACAAAAAAACTGGATTAACTTCCTGGCTTTCCCACAAAACACTGGTGTGACCTTGGGCAAGCTGATAGAGGCAGAAAAGAAACGTGACTGTTTAGTCCAACCTGTTTATCACAGGTCATTGCTTCTTGGCCTGCTTATCCCCATATGGCATTTGACTGAATTGCAACTTTGGTTGACCTAAGGAATTATTTAACCTTGTGAAGAAAATAAGAAAAAAAAAAGAAGAAAAAAAAAGATGCCAACAGTGTGATCCATTCTCCATGCAGTCAGAACTTGTGGTTTATTTCTGCTTTGAATTCATCTGACTACAGCTTCCAGGCAGGGTAATAGAGCTGCCTTTTTGCAGGCTCAGCTAGATCTTTCAGTATCTTAGCGGCCTATATGTAAAATGGGGCTGATCATTCTTTTTTTTTTCCCACTACTTTTTATCTGTCTTGTCTCTGTAGACTGAAAGCTCTGCAGGGGAAAATTGGCTCTCACTATGTGTACACTCAGTGCCTTGCACAACAGCTTAGACTGGACTTATCTTTGATGTGGGGTGATTGATATGTTGCATCTAAGTTAGAACAGTGAGAAAGGACATTAAAAAATCAAGCAATAAACCCCAAAAATCTCTGCCTGAGGGAGGTGCCTTCAGTTTACTACAGATCCTCAGAAATCCTTGTTTGTGCCACAGCAGAAAATACTTTATTTTAAAGTGATGGCACTATATAGCAAACTGTCAGCAGAGGGCATTAACAGCTCACATCTTGAAGCAATTCCTGGTTTATGTGTTGGGCCAGTTCTGCCAGTGCTGTTTTTGTACTCGACTGCTTACACGGAATGAGCCCCTGGTTTAATCAGGCAGCTCTCTGAACAGCATGTGTGAGAAAGTACTCCTGGAAGTCCTGCAAGTCGTGGGTCTAAACTCTCTTCTCCCACTTTCCCTGCAGCCCCTGTCTTTGCATCCTCACTGATTATGTCGGAGGACCAGTTGCAATCCGATAGTCAAGATGGGTGACGGTACCAAATTCTAGGAAGATCTTTGGAAGCATGAGGAGACCCTGTTCTGCTTTAAGAAATACACCTGTGAGAAAGACAGATGTGTTTGGGGGGACCTGGACCATTCAGCAGAGCGGTTCTGGCTGTTCTGGCTTTCCTAGGGAGTTTTAATTTTAGATCCAAATGAGTTTGTGTAGATTGCTAAGAGGTTCTGGAGGGAACAAGTGATTCAGAAAGACCTGCCAGGAGACTGGATCAGCAAGCCAGGCAGAAGAGGTGAGTGGAGTGTGACAATCGTGCCTTCATGCCTCAGATTTTCAGGAACAGGTAGCAATCCAGAGGATAGGTCTCCCAGCCAGCCAGGATCTCAGTGTCACCTCTTCCACGCTCCTCAACAGGTGAACTAAGTGACACCATCTCTTCTCTCCAGGACTCAGTTTCCCCACCTGTGAAGGAAGTTATAAAGTTCTCTTGTGACACACTAAAAGCAGTGAATGATAAAAACTAATCAACTGTGCTACTTATAGCTTGGTGATAAACTAATGTGTATGTCACACTGCTGGCCCAAAGTCTGCTGGGTAGAGAACAAAACTGCTGAAGATGTTAGTCCAGATGGACTGTAAATGCCAAGGCACAGCAGGAACTGTTGAAAAATAAAAATATTCTCTGAAGTCCTCTCCCCAGCAGGAACAATATTCCAATTGTAATGCAGATATCTTCCCGAGTCATTCCATCCCTCAGGGCAGGTGAACACTTTGCAAGACTCTGCAATGGTAATCATTAGACTATTGTAAATATTAAAGAATACAAATGCCAGGTGTCTCTTTATCTGAGCTTCAGCCTTATGCCTGGCTTCATGAAAAGTAAGAAAGTGTGACCACCCATAATGATACCACTAATATATTTGGAATTTCAGGGAACACTGATTATCACCCTGAATTAACTGATTCTCCCCAAATTTCCATACTGTAGAAAAAGGATGGGGAGCAAGTACATTGTTCAAAGCCACCACAGTGAGGGAAGCCTACAACTTCAAACACCAAAAGAGCCAGTATACCGGGCTGTGCTGAAGCTGCAGAGGAATTCAAATAAAGAACATTCATTGACCAGCTCTGGAATGCAGTGAACCCAGCTAGGTCAACAAGCACACTGATAAGCATGCAAGGTGGCAAGCGGGGTGCAGCCCAGGCTAAACCTCCAGGAGCCTGTGGTAATGGGGTAGAGGTTATGTCAGCTTTGTGCTCGGCAGCTTCTGGACAACTCTCACCAGCAGACTGAGTGGAAGATGTAATTTAACCACTTCATCAGTTTTTACTATGAAGGCTCCACTCAGACCAGAGTCATCCCTGTCAGTCATGATTCAATGTCTTTTCCACTAAACAACCTTCAGTCCTGTTGTATGGTTGTGCTCCTACACAGCTGAGGCAGAGGTGATCTATGCCCTCTGTTTCACTTTCCTCTCTGCCACTTTTGATCCTTCTCTGACTCAGTGTGGAGGCTTAAGCTGGTTCACGCAGAAGCCATTTCAGGCTATGGCCATCTGAAATTGAGTCACCACCAGTAATAACACTAAAAGCAAGCAATTGAAACTTTGAAATGAAAAGCAAGTGTTACCTCAGAGTGATAAGCAGCTATAATAACAGACCTGGCAACACAGTATTTTAAGCCAAAAATGTGCTAAAGAAATGCTTTTGCAACCTTTTTTGAAATCTTTTCTTCAAAGAAGCTAAAATGTTGGTTCTAAGAAAAAGGTACTGAACATCAGCTTTAAGCAAAGGGGTTTTTTTTCTTCTTAATTAAAAACTTAATTAAAAACTAATGGGTTTAAACAAAAGTTTATGCAAGCATTTCCATATAGATTAAAAAAAACCCATTCTTTTATGTGGACAGAGAGTTCCTGTTAAGGCGGTGGTTGCATAGAGGATACAAAAATAGCTGGTAACATAAGTATATATGGGATGCCATTAGGAAATCAGGTGCTAATGAGACTGCTCAGGACTGATTCACGACTGCCCTGTGGCTATTCCATGACAGCTCTTCCAGAAGGTGTCTCTAGCAGCCATGAGTCAGATCCCTGCCTCTGTGTCAATCCTTCTGCAGGAAACTCCCTACAGAAAAACTGGCAGGTATGTCCTTAAAGGCAAAGGAACCAGGGTCTTCCCATGTTTTAGCTCTTCCAACTGCAAGAACAGATCACAGAGGCAGCTTGGAGTGAGCACAGATAAAAGCAGCCTGTCTCTGTACACTGGCACAGGCAGGAACCCGTCAGCATTGTAAAGGTACAAAACATGGCTGCAAGCCAGTTTTATTCCTCTTTGTCCTTGAGTTGATGTTGGCTCTGACACTCTTGTGATCTTGAACATAGGCCTAGAGGACAGACTCTTTACTGCCTGAATTTAAATCCTGCCCTCAGTTACCCTAGGCAAGGTTAATGACTATAATTTATTAAAAGGCCTATAATGATTTGTTAAATGATGTTGAAAATGGTAGTTTCATGAAAACAAGTTATAAAGTGTGCTGACAAACAAAAGGGTTGCACTGTACTTCCTTTTAAATGGAACTCACAAGCCATGCATTTGCCACCTCTTTTGGGCCAAGAACAGTGCATTAACCTGTACCTACCGTATACATACAGGTGCCCTATACCATACCATTTGTTGATGTGCCAAATGCCACTGTGTGATGGTTTCCTTCCCATCATCTGCATTCCATAGACTTCCCAAGAATGGCACCTATAGCCGAGCTTGCATGGAAAGCAAGAAGTGAACTAGCTGTAAACTACCTCTCTCATTGCTGTCTTCCTCTAGCAATGTGGTCTCAGTGAAGCAGCTGTGAGAACCTTGTGAGAACCAGCAAAGTAACCACAGGCATTACCTCCCAAGAGGCAGGGCTGGCAAGGGAAGAATGGATTAGTGCATAGGTGAACCTTACTTGTCCTGTTTGTACCAATGTTATTCATAAAACACTTTACAGCTGTTGAAGAAAAACTCAATATTAAAGACTGGCAATGTTACTGTGGTGGGTTGACCCTGGCTGGACGCCAGGTGCCCACCACAGCTGCCCTATCACTCCCCTCCTCAGCTGGACAGGGGACAGAAAATACGATGAAAGGCTCGTGGGTTGAGATAAAGACAGGGAGAGATCACTCATCAATTACTGTCACAGGCAAAACAGACTCAACTTGGGGAAAATTAATTTAATTTATTACCAATCCAATCAGAGTAGGAAAATGAGAAATAAAACCAAATCTTAAAACATCTTCCCCCCACCCCTCCCTTCTTCCTTGGCCTAACTCCACTCCCGATTTTCTCTACCTTCTCCCCTCCAGTGGCACAGGGGATGGGGAATGGGGGTTGGGGTCAGTTCATCACACGTTGTCTCTGCCACTCCTTCCTCCTCAGGGGCAGGACTCCTCGGTCTTACCCTGCTCCACCATGGGGTCCCTCCCATAGGAGACAGTCCTCCACGAACTTCTCCAACGTGAGTCCTTCCCACAGGCTGCAGTTCTTCATGAACTGCTCCAGCGTGGGTCCCTTCCCCAGGCTGCAGTCCTTCAGGCACAGACTGCTCCAGCATGGGTCCCCCACGGGGTCACAAGTCCTGCCAGCAAACCTGCTCCAGCGTGGGCTCCTCTCTCCACGGGGCCACAGGTCCTGCCAGGAGCCTGCTCCAGTGCTGGCTTCCCATGGGGTCACAGCCTCCTTCGGGCATCCCCCTGCTCCGGCGTGGGGTCCTCTGTTCCCGGGCTGCAGGTGGAGATCTGCTCCATCGTGGACCTCCCTGGGCTGCAGGGGGACAGCCTGCCTCACCATGGTCTTCCCCACGGGCTGCAGGGGAATCTCTGCTCTGGCACCTGGAGCACCTCCTCCCCCTCCTTCTCACTGACCTGGGGGTCTGCAGGGCTGTTTCTCTCACATGTTCTCACTCTTCTCTCTGGCTGAAGTTTCTGTTGTGCAGTTTTTCCCCCCTTCTTAAATCTGTTCTCCCAGAGGCACTACCACGGTCACTGATGGGCTCAGCCTTGGCCAGCAGTAGGTCCGTCTTGGAGCCGGCTGGCATTGGCTCTGTCGGACGTGAGGGAAGCTTCTAGCAGCTTCTCACAGAAGCCACCCCTGTAGCCCCCCCGCTACCAAAACCTTGCCATGCAAAGCCAATACAGTTATTCTGGTATTTAGCATTTGCAAGAGACCCTGCATGGCTGGAACACAAAAAAGCCTCCAGCATTCAAACCATTTTCTCCTGTTCCCAGGGTCATATTCTCTTGCTAGCCTATTGCAAAGATCCTGATATCCAGTGTCTAGCATTCAGCTGCCCAGCCAAAAATGATATCCAAGCCCAGAGCTAATTGTCTAAGTTCCTTCTATAGTTATAAAGAAAAATAAATGCTTCAAAAGACCAAAACACCCGAAATTCTGGAAGGTGCAGAGCTCCAGTGGCCAGTAGGGAACCGATGTCTCTGAACACTTGACATTCACCAGGGAACTCCTTGGGAGCTGGAATCTGACACATTGTCTTGAGCATAAGAATACTTTCAAGAGCAGAGCAGGGCCACTGTTTTCCTCTTGAAACCCACAGAAGATGTAAAAATAAACTTTTAAAATGTTGTTTTGCACTTATATATAGTGACTTTGCACTTATTTAAGGGCCTGAATATTGCTCTCATCTTGATATAAGCCTTTTTTGATACACCTTTTTTTTAGCTGGGAATGCCTCTCCCATTCCAGTTTTAGAGGTGCACATGACAGCAGCATCCTGATCTTAGAAACTGAGATGTTTAGTGCAATATCTGGTACTAATTGTCACACTGCCTCTTCCATCTGTCTTTGCACAGCATCAAGAGGAAAAGGGGGGGTGGGGAGGTGGGGAAGCAGTAAGAAAAGTGCTTTCATTCCTCACTTTTAAGGATGAGATTTCCCTTTTATGGGGAGATCTCTCAAATTATTTACTATCAGAGACTGATATCTTTAATGGTACCTTCTTCTACCAAGAGAACAAATTATTCTGTAAAAAGGCCAGTTCTCTTCTTGTTGCCACTGCCAGCTGCATGCCAGTACAAAATTACAAAGCACTCACTTAGATGAAGTGAATACTTCATTAAACAATTAAGCAATAAGGCAGAACAAAGGCTGTGGTTTCCAGGCCTTGTTCTGTAATTGTATCCTACAGCATTAGGAGAACCAATGCTCAAGCATAGGGTTGCAATTTAGCCTAGGATTATCCTCTAATAGCCTTGTTCTGTGGGATTAGAGGATTGCCATGATGGGGAATTTTTTTATCCATCGATGGCAATGTAAAATACATGATTTGTCCTTGAAGGTCTGGAGGTGAGGATTTCCATCCCTCTTTCCTCCTTTCATCTTCTTGTAATGCCTTGATTAGAAGCTTTTATCTCTGCCTTCACTTTCTGAACCAGGAAGGTTATCCACCAGCCAAGTTTCTGTGAAGGTACAGTACATAGACACCCAGTTCATAAGTATCACTGAGTCTCCCTAAACACACTGTGGACACTTTGAGCCTGAGTGACACTGAGGATGGAAAATGTGTAAGCCACTATGGTGAACAAGGTTAAGTTTGTGCTGAAATTTTCTGTTCAACTCATACAGCATATGCAGCTAGTGAACTTTCAGGTCAAACTGAGAGGCACCTACAGAGATAAGACAGATGCAGGTTTAGATGGCTGGCAAGCAGAGATTGTGCAGATTGCAGATGAAATTTAAATGTCTAAAGTCCACCTACATTCTGCTACAGAGGTCTAAACCCCCTTCTTGATTTAGTAAAAGCCTGATTCAGCTCCTAATGAAATTGCCAGTATTCACTCCACTGACTTGAAGCTGACGGTAGACAGAGCCCACAGCCCTACCAGAATCCCTTTCCAGAACAGTTACAGAACATCCTGATGACAACCTCAAGTCCTTCCCTCAAACATGACATATAAGGAATCCCTCCATGCTGCTCTCCTTCTCCATAAACCATTCAGTTCTGCTGAAACAGAAAATACAGCTCAAATGCAAAATACAGCTCACTATGACAGGACACCCTGTCCTTGGGAACTGGAATTAAGATCATCCAGACTCATATCATGGGCCAATGGAAGACCATTAGAAGAATTAACTTTCAGTTCTAACAGGAATCAAACCAGAAATTAAAAGAAAAAAAAAAGAAAAAGGAAAAAAAAAAAAAACCCACAACAATTTAAAGAGACAAGTTTACTTCCAAGTATAGGTATTTTATGCTCTCTTAGAATAAATAATTTTCTATATTTCTTTGATTCTACTTGCACTCCTCCCCTTTATGAAATAATATGATTAATATATAATTCAATTCAGTGACATATGTCTCCATTCCCCACAGGAAAATAAACTGCATTCATTTCAAACTCACTGACACTGGAAAATAACTAGCTGGGATGTATGGGAGAACAAACTACCATTAAATGTCAGAAAATATATGTGTTAAATAGTAGAAGCCAAGGAACAGCTATTAGGTATACTTTGTATTGCATTAATGCTACAGGAGCCTGCTAAAATTGGGCCACTTTCAACCAGATACTGCAAAACCAGTAGAAGGCCATCCCCCCTCTGCCCCCTAAACAGACAAAACATGGGAAAAGGGAAGTATTTGCTCTAAGAGTAGGGTCTGGTGAAGGAAAAGATGGAGGACTAGATCAAATAAAGGATTTAGGAACCAAAACTAGAACTTAAGTGAAACTGAGGTACTGAATGCCAAAAATACACCCCAGCTCCCCTTTCTCTCCCCCCCAGATAAACTGCAGACAAACCCTGAGGACAGCACAACTCATTAGGCAACTTCTTACTCTGTAGAGTTCTCCTCATACCTTGAAATCTTGTCTCAGCAGTGAGGTGCCCTAATATCAACAGTAAGGTGATGAAAGAAATTAGGTCCAACTTACTAGACAGCTCACTAGTATGCCTATCAGATTAGGCTCTGGAGCCACCAGCAATGAAGAGGGACACGGCTTGATGGAGAGAGAAGGCAGTAGGAAGCCACGAAGGCAATATGGAGAGTTCTGGAGAAAGAGGGTAGGTCGAGAAGCACTGGTGGGGTGAGGGTGATGGTGGAGGAGGCAGAAGGAATGGCCTGGGGACAGTGAGACGGCCTCAGCAATACCAGAAGGAGATAAGGCACTGAAGAGAGAAGGGGGCAGGGGTGAATCTGGGGATCCAGAAGACAAAAGGAAGACTGTAAATGCTGGCTGGTGAGAAGTTAATAACCACAGCTCTCAATGCCTCCAGCTCTGCTTCTGTACAGGTACAGAACAGCACTGGCCACAGCAGCTTCAGGGTTATTTCTCAATTAATTTAGAACATAGCCTGGAAATTAGATATTCTTCTGGCTTAGTTGCAAACAGGACTAAATGCTAAAGGTGTTCCTAGAAAGTGCCTAATAAATGCTGACTGTCTCTGCTCTCCACAGATCCTATCTTGGCCATTTTTTACAGCATGTGATGGTTATCTCAAGGGCTTGTCTAGAAAGTGTCAGTCTAGGAGACTCAGTTGTCTCTGAACCACCAGACTGTTAAAACTCATCTCTCACTTTCCACACATGCACCCTGACCACCCAGGGGAGGAATGGAAGTTGCTCTCGGCAGCTCAGAGATATTGCTGTCCCTATGGCAGTGGATCTGGTTTCAGAGGTTGCTGTCTCCCTCAACCTGAAGTTTGGTTTTGTCCCATGACACTCTAAACCAAATGCAAAAATATATGGCTATAAAAAAGATACAAGCTTCTTCCAAAAATGTTCATAGAATCATAGAACAGCCTAGGTTGGAAGGGACCTCAAAAGATCATCTGGTCCAGCCTTTTGTGGGAAAGGGAGCCTAGATGAAATTACCTAGCAACCTGTCCAGTCACATCTTGAAAACCTCCAGGGATGGGGACTACCACGCTCCTGGGGAGGTTGTTCCAGTGAGTGATTATACTTACTGTAAAGAATGTCTTTCTTATATCAAGATGAAACTTTTCTGGTGCAACTTGTACCCATTGCCCCTTGCCTTCTCCATGTGGCTCCTTGTGAAGACAAAGCCTCCACCCTCTTTGTAGCAGCCCTTTAAGTGCTGGAATACCCTGATGAGATCCCCCCCGAGTCTTCTCTTCTCCAAGGAGAAGAGATGTAACTCTTTCAGTCTCTCCTCACAGGGCAGGTTCTCCAGCCCTTTGATCATCTTAATGGCCCTCCTTTGGACCCTCTCCAGTCTGTCTGTGTCTTTCTTGAATTGCAGAGACCAGAACTGGACAAGGTATTCCAAGTGTGGGCTGAGAAGTGCTAAGTAGAGTGGGATGATCATGCCTCCTCTGCTAGTAATGTCTCTGCAGATACAGCCCAGGATCCAATTTGCCTTCATTGCTGCAGCAGTGCACTCATGACTCGCATTCAGCTTGTTGTCCACCAGGACCGCCAGGTCCCTCTCAGCGAGGCTGCTCCCCAGCCACACAGATCCTGGCCTGTACTAGGCTCTTTGGTTATGTTGTCCCAGGTGCAGGACCTTTCACTTGTCTTTGTTAAACTCCACACAGTTCTTGGTAGCCCACTCTTCCAGCCTGTCCAGGTGTCTCTGTAACATGGCTCTCCGTTCTGACACATCCACGTCAGCACCCAGTTTAGTGTCATCAGCGAAGCTGGTGAGGGTGCTTTCAATCCCACCATCCAGTGTTGAACAGCGTGGGGCCCAGTATCGATCCCTGGGAGACCCCACTTGTGACAGACTGCCAGCCTAAGTAAAGACCATTGATCACCACCCTCTGAGTGTGGCCTGTGAGCCAGTTTCTTACCCATCTCGCAGACCACCCATCTATCCCTATCTTGCCAGTTTGTCTTATTTGTTTTAATCTAGATCACTACACAGACCTGACAGCATCACAAAAGCCACTGAACTGGCATGAGAGAGGCAGCAGTGACATCTGCACTGGGATGTCAGCCTGCTGCTGAGTCACAGACAAATCCCAAAGTTTTGATACTGTAGGTTTATCTCACTGTTCAGAAATTCATTCCGCCAGCTAGGCACTGAAAAGCGAGGCATGCTGTGACACCAAAGTCTTTCATTGGCTCTAGCTGTTAAGTGCCTTGCCAAAAAAAGGACATGGTCAATCATGAGGAAAAGTTGTACAAATGAGTCATGAAGCTTATTTCGTGTAGGATTACTGACTGTAAACAAGAATAACAGTGACTGTACGCTACCTGGTATTTGTACAATAAGCCATGGTCTTGTCTTGAGGTTTCCAATGGCCACTCTTATACAAATAACAAATCATAATACCATGTTTATCACAACAGTAAGTCAACTATAATGACCATAAACATAACTCAATCTTCACCTTGGCTAAACCCTGTTTCTTTCATGGTTATCTCATACATTTGTTCCCTGTTTTGTCTATCTGTTGCCTTATGTTCAAAATGTAAATTACCAGCTTTCTAAAACAGGATTTTTTTTTTTTTTACTTTATATGCACTGCCTTGCACAAGGGGGCTCTGAATTTTAACTGTGGAGCTTTCTAAGCCTACTGAAATTCAAATAAATAATAGATAGCTTTCCATCGTTCTACACTTTCTGACTGCTCAGTTCTACCAATTGCTTATCAAATCCAGGCCACATGCAGAGGAAAAAAAAAAGACCCCAAATGAAAACTATTTGTGAAGGAAGTCCAAAACAGGTGAATAAGATCTTCTTTGACCACAGTTGCTTAGTTCAATGTGTCCAGTCTCAGCTATTTGCAGTTATAACTGTAATAAGCACATTCTGTGAGAAGATACTTGAATTTTGGCCTGTAACATTGCCAAGAGGAGTTTTGCAAACATGGGCTTGTTCTAGTGGCTCTGGTTTGGGCAGCATTTCCAGAGGGGCTGCAGAATGGGCTTCCATACATAGGACTGTACTGACAGTGACAGTTGGGTATGTTGTGATGTTTATGTTGGAGTATGATAGAAGTTAGAAGTGCACATTTTGCTTTCTTAAGTAGCAACCAGAAATGTCAGTATCACATGTTAATTAATGATTAATGTTAGAGGAAGGAGATGCATGCCTGACATTTTTAAACTGGTATAACAAGTTTTCACAGCGCAGAGGAGGGAAGTTCTCCATAATAGATAGTAATGGACTGTGTACTTGGAACTGTGCACCATAAATTTCCCCACCTTCAGGACAGAATGTGTCAACACACAGTTGCTCTCCTAGAATAAAGTCAGTGCTGGGATTAGCAGTCAGTAATGTTGAAGAATGAGGAAAGAAGAAAAAACATCCAAATGATGATCAAAAGGACAAAATCTCTTTCAGACACACCTGGGGTAGAAAAATGTGGACAGAGCACATTTTTAATGTGAGATTAGACCCGATATTACAAGGTGCTGAGAGTAAATGAAGAAATAAAGAAAATAACACTGTGGAGCTGACAAAGCCCTGGAACTGTAAGATCTTCTTCAAGGTGATGTCCTACTTAGCAAGGAGAGCTTTAGCTCAGGCAGGGTGAGTTAGCATATACTTAAACATAATGCTGTAAGAATAATACACTGAAGTTATCTAACAAACATCCCACATTGATGAATCTCAAAGCACTCTGCATCTGCGTATTGATGTTTCCACACTGGAAATCAGTAAAGTACATGCTTGCCTTTAAGTATATTCTTGAATTAAATGTTTCCTGAAGAAAGATGTTCTCCTTAACCAGGGTCTACATGCTATATGTAGTAGATACCATTCCCACTTCACTCCTTGGTGAAATAAGGCACTGCCCTCTCCTGTACTATTGTGTAACAGATATTACACGGAACAGTCATATGATCCTATACCAAGTTGTTGGCAGAGCCAAGAAAAAAAAATAGAGGTGGGATTCATCTAGTCTAACATTAGCAAGCTCTAAAGTAGGCCTCCAGTCAAGAGAGACACGTAGGACTCTGGTCAGGCTTTACCACACTACAACCACTGATGACACATTTCCTCACAAAGTGATTTGTCCAACCTGTCTTAAGCCGGTGGAGATTCCCTATCTCTCTTGGCTGTAGAATGACCACACAGCTTAGATTAGAGACCAGCTTTAAAATAACCAAAAATGACCTCGGGTAAATCCCTCTTTTGGGGATCTCAACCATTTGCTCTCCTCTTGGACACCACTCCTGCAGCTCTGGGCTCTGGAGGACGCTCAAGATAAAGCTGCAGACGGGAGATGGTGTTACCATTTCCCAGCCCTTGCTGACCCACGTTGCACAGCTCCCCCTTCCTGGTTCTGTTAAGCCATTTATTTTGGGTAGGGTCGCATCTTTTTGAAACATCTCCATCTTCCATACTTTGAGGTACTTCCTGCTCTAGAAGTATTTCTGCCACCACAGCATGGGTGAGAAATAATTATTTCTGAGAATGGCTTGAAACTTTTACAGTGTAATATAAATCAAATTGTTAATGTGATGGCTGCCATGGCCTTGCGCAATGAAGGAGGGAGGGGACATGATTACTTGATAAATACCAGCGAGTATGAAGGTATATTAGCAATAAATAAGAGTACAAACAGGCAGTATTTGTTACTGAGCTGTTAAACATATGGGTGGCACAGATTAACAAGGCACACAAACGCCACAAATGCCGTTCTTTTCCTCACTGAAGACGCGGGCGCGTACGGCCCAAGGGGGAGGCAGGGGGCCGGGCCAGCCATTTTTGACCCTCGTTTTTCACCCCTTTTACCCTCAGCATTTCCCAGTAGCTCAGTGGAGGGACAAGCCTCACGGACACCAGATCCAACACAATTTATCCCTCACGATGGGGGCCGTCCCGGCCGCCCTGAGGTGCCAGCCCCGGGCAGGGTTTTACCTCAGGGTTCTCGGACGAAGCCAAAGGTACCGCTTCCCCCTGTCCCGCTGCGAGCCGTCATGGCGCCCTGCTCGCCTCCCTTCCCGCCCTCCCAGGGTGGCTGTGGAGACTCACGACCCCCACCCCGCGCACGCTGCTGGGGGGGACGACGCTGGGGACCGCTCCTCGGCGCAGCCAGCTCAGGCAGCGCTTTGGGCGCGGGGACACGCGTTTAAACCGCGCTCCGGGGGATTATGTGGCAGCACAGCGAAGCCCCTCAGACCAGACCGCACCTCAGGCTGCCGCCCTCGGCCGCCCGGCGTGGAGGGAGGGAGGAGTGCCGGCCTTATGCCCTGCCCAGAGGGCCCGGGACAAAGGCGACCGTCCCGCCCGGGTGAGGCGGAGCCGTGACGGGGCGCCGCTCCCCACACGGGACGAGCCACCCCAGCCCAGCCTGGCGCAGCGCCTGTCGCTTTAACCGCCCGCCGTGGGTGGTGGCCGGGCGCAGTGCGCATGAGTTCGGGGCTGGCGGAGCCCCTGCCCGGCGGCTGGTACCGCTCCGGCCACCTGCCCGCCGCCGTCCTTCGTCCGGGCTCCTTCCCGCTCTTCTTCGTTCTGCCCTCCTGCCGGGAGAGGTGCGGACTGCTCCCCGCAGCCGGTGAGTGCAGCCTCCCCCTCGCCCTGCGCGGCGCTCCGGCTGAGGGGATCTTGGCTTCTCCCCGCCGGCTCCGGTGCTCGCCTCACGGGAACCGGGGGCTGGTGGCGCGGGGAAGCCGCTGGCGTGAGGCGATGAGCTCCCGCCGCTCCGCCTGCCCCGGTCTCGGTCTCCCTCAGCGAGGCCCCTTGTCAGCCCTTGATAAGAATGGGTCAGTGTTGTTCTTATTACTCAATAATGGGTTGGTTTTTTTTCTTTTTTTTTTATTTCCCCTCCCCTCACCCCGCGGTTCTAAGAGCAGCAGCCGGGACGGCGGTTGCTCCGTGTCGGTTGTCGTCCCGCTCTTCTCCCCGGCTGGGGCGCTCCCGCTGCCCCGG